>NW_021848556.1:1523937-1572778 GCF_003651465.1 Formica exsecta
TGCAGTATAAACGATCCTCGAGTAAATTCAAACAAAACCAGGACTATACGTCGCGGGAGGTGATTTCGATCGACCTCGCCTAAGAATTTCGTGAGCTCGGTCATGAGGGACGGGTCAGGCCGCTCCCGAAACGCTCGCGATAATATTGCAGGATAAAGCAGATAAGCAATCGCGGAAACGCGCGGCTTCGCACAGATTAGCAGGAACCCGGGTCTTTCGTAAATTAGACGGACGGAAGAGAGAGAGAGAGAGAGGGAGAAATGGAAGGACGCGAAAACATGATAATCTCGATCATAAATATTGTACTTCGCGACGTTTCGTACAAGGTTGTGTGCGAGGTTGTCGACCTACGGAATCATAATCTCAGAAAGTACGGGGCTGTTTTACGCGCACGTAAGGACGAAGGAACTTGGAAAGATCCCTTACAAAAAGAAGTAATCACGTTTATGCTTTCATGAAATTATATAGGCACTCCAGAGTCTATATATACAGAATAATTCAAAGTAACCGATCTCTCGCGTATCTTTAAACGTGGATATGAATAAGTGATTAAACTACCATAACGTAAAATGCAATTTGGTGTGATACGACATCTCTTTGAGCAAGATTCCACCGAAAGTATGATGGAAATTACTTATTCAGCTATATATCTTCGTGCTACACAAAGCGGGTGAATAATTACTAGACACGTACTATATTGTAATTAAAAAAAAAAAAAATAAAAGTTGCGTGACGAAGAACACGTGCGTAGAATGAAAAGCGAATTCGTGCTTAACTTTAATTCGCAGTTAAATCTGCCTTGAGCCTAGACGTGAATTGAGAAAGATCACAATGGAGCGAGAAGCACTAAACTTAACTTTACAAACTATGTATAATATGAAGGGAACTAAGGAACAAGAAGCGACTTTGGAGGAGTGGCTTACGCACAACGAGCGATCGATAAGAGGCTCTGTTGCTCAAAGGAAACAACAGCAATCTTCGTAAGATGTTTTCGAACTGGTATAATAAAATACGTGGAAGAAGCTTGCAGGAAACTAGAGAGTAGAATTTCTTGTTGAAAGACTCTCTCTCTCTCTCTCTCTCTCGCTCTCTTTCTGTAAATGATACATTTTATAAAATACAAGTATATATCTGAGATTGAAACTATATAAATAAATCCGCATATAGAGAGAAAATTTATACATAGCTTATATCATAACAGAGTCGCGAATCAAAAACCACGTTAACTCGACTCGACTGCTCTCGTCAGCGATTTGCATAAAACGGAGCGAATGTTAGCGAAGTATGCGCTTCCACCGCGCACATCTCGCTGTGCCGAGAAAATTCCAAATTGGCTTTAGCGCGCACGAGAAACGAGAGCTCTGCTACGGCGAGCGGTAAAAAGGTACGACTGCTTAGACACGATGATACGAGCCACGTCGGTGAGAAACTAAAATTCGCTAGAAAGAAAGACTGAATTTACATTGTTTGTTCGACCGCGAGTAAATTAGGTCCTCTTTTTTTTTTCTCCCGTAATAGATACGGACCCGTCTGTTCGTCTGTGTCTGCTCCTCTCACTTTGCAAGGGCCCGAGAACGTTTGCTAGTAGCTAATATCCGGCACGTTTCTTTGTTGGACTACGCTTAATTTCCTCCGCCTGTCTGCGATTTGTACCGTGATACATATAACTCGCCCGATTCCGTCGTCAGATTTTCACCGAAGAAAGAAATGGAGAACGAGAGAGATAACGCTTGGTAAAAAGACTTGTTGAAAGAACTATCTCTCGCAAATTAATCCTTAGCGAATCTGTTTCACGTTTCTTCATAACATTATCTCACATTTATATATAATTCGTTCATATTAACATAATTTAAAAACATTTCAATATATGGGGCATCTCGATTCTTATAGGATTTAGCAATGTTGTGAAAGCTGTGATTTCAAAAACATTTTTATTACCACCATGTGAATATATAAAATTGAGGGCAACGTCAAAAATAGTTCCACGGAAATTATATAATAATATATGCAGAAGAACTGGATTTTATATGCTCTTGTTTTGATATAATTTTATTCGATTATATAATAGTATATTTAATTTCAAAAAAATTTTATACTTTCAAAAAATATATTACTTTAGCATTATGCATAATGTCCAAGAATATTTAGATTTCGCCCAATATATTCAGATTTCTCTTAATGTAATGAAAAGAGAGTAGTTTATATTTTCACGAATATCAAGTGATTTTATTCTCAAGCATTCATATTTTATGATTTTCATTTTCTTGTATGTATATATATAAAGTAAGGATTAAAGTATTTATATGTTTGTTTGTGAAACATAATTCTGATTTTATCAGTTAATAGAGAATTCTTATCTTTTATATCAACGACCCTCAAAATGTTTCTAAATTTCTTTAATATATAAATATTAATGAATAAATTTCTAAATCGCCAAAACATCAAACAAAATATTACTCTTTATGCCGACTGTTTGCATGTTTCATCGTTCTAAAAGCTAAAAGTGGTAATACTATCACGAGATAACCCCTGATTTCGCTCGCCTATCCTTTCTTACCCTTTCCTAGAAGAAACTGAGGGTCGAAAAGACGAGACGCACGCACAAAGCACGGTCGATAAGAGGGCCTGTTGCTCTCAACCAAGCGTCTGCCGCCGGTGGACGGCCTCGAGGGTGGGATATCGTCTGCGCGGGGAAGCGAAAGGGCGGGGGATGGAAAGTATGGGCGAGAAAGCTCGAGGGGAGACCTCGGCAAGAAGGGAGTCTCGGCTACGTTTCGAAGAATCGGGGTTTACGACCGTCTGACTAGCCCGTTTGAAGGACAAACTCTTGCGTAGTGGTGGCGAACGGTGGAGAGAACGGTGGAACGAGAGAAGGGGTGGAAAAAGTAGCTCGAGACGTAACTGTCAATTAGAAATCGAGAATTTAATTTACGTCGGACGTTACGTTCCGCGCGCCAGGATAATAAAATCGAAGATAAAAGTCGTGCACAATGGCTGCAAAATCGATACCGGCGGATGGGTTTTATCCCTATCTTGGACGACTTCGGCGAGGTTACTGGTCTCCCGCCTATCCTCGCGAGGGTGCATACACACCCTCTTGACCTTTCTTCTAACCTTAAGCTCAGAAATTCGGCACCTACGAAATTTCGCAACTCGCAAACGAGCAATTTCGCTCGCGTCGCGTTGAACCGTGGATTAAACCAGATCGGACGAGCGTAAAATTCCGAGATTCAATTTAGATACGGCGAGAACAGTTTTGTCATCAGATATACTACGCTCAACGTTAATAGCGCCGAGGACTTTCCCTCGGAAAAAAAAATCCACACCAAATCGTTCGCCTCCCTGTCCGCTGGCGCGTTTTCGACGCGTCAAAGCGCGCGGCGCTTCTTAAAATAACTCGGAACGCGCATTGCATGTTATGCCTCTTACGCGGCAGCAAAATTTTCGGGGCCGTTCCACGATGATTGATGGGGAATTAATCAGAGAATCACACACGCCGACGTTTCTGACTATTTCATTTCCTATCGGCCGCGCATTTATTCGGCTTCACACGTCGCCCGTATAATCGATACACGAGAGGCGCAGGATCGTACGCTATCCCGCCGCGAAAGGTCACGATAAAATTTATTGCGGGTACGTAAGCCTGTCAATCGTTGCGAAAAGGCCAGACGGCGACCTTTTTAATTAAGGAAAATTCGAAGAACGGAGGTAAAATTCCTATCGCGGCAAGGTCGCGACGCGCGATTACGCAAAAATCCGGTTTCGGGACGCGCTTCGCCGGATCGCACGATCGAGTGTGTTTGGGCTCTCTTGCGGGATGACAAAATTTTTCACGTGCGCAGCGAACACCAACCGCAGTGTGGCTATTTATATTAGTTGCGTCATACCACCTGTGATGAGTGCCTGCGGCAATAATTGCGTTGCGCAACACGGCATTGTAAGCGCGCGAATCGAACGCCGTATCATACCAAGATATTATTTTTTACGCTCCTCAAAAATATAATAATTTGAAGAACTCTTCCCGGAGTGGATGACACATCGTTCAAGTACCAAATCTTCACGTTTCCGACCGTTAATTGCAACGAGCAAAAATCCAATTTTTACCGTCAACCCTTTACGCTTGACTTGCGTCATCTTCTGGCCGTTAAACCGAGGTCGGAGATGTTGGGTCAGGTATGCGCGAAAGAGAAAGAGAAAGAGAAAAAGAGAAAAGGTCAATACTTTGCAAACGTATTCTTAGGAGGAATTTGAAGAGAGGGCTAGATTTTAATGCCTTTATCGTTATGATTAATATGTTGAGTGACAAATGTTAAGATCTCGAGATATTAAAATCGTAATAAGAAATCTCTGTGAGATGTTTTTTTAATACACATATATGGAAATTTTGCTGACATAAATGTGCTAATCTTATGTAAATGTCGCTGGGACTTCAACTAGGTTATAAACGCGAATTATTTTTAACGCAAAAATATCTCAAGTCAAATATCGTTATTAAACTAAGGGCTCTAACAAGATTAAGAAAGATGTTAGTCGTACACATTATTTTTGTCTTATGCACAGTATTAATTATCTTATTTCACATATTGGATTTTACATGGCGACCTTCTATCTGTTAATACGTATACGAGAATAACTTTAATTCCTCTCTGTCGTTCAACGTCAAAAGAAATTGGCAGTCAACCGAGTGACAAGAAGTGAAAATTAGAAAAATAATTGCATTTACCCGTGCGTAAAAAAACTGTGAACTAACTGTAAATAAGAAACTAGGTAAATAAGAAACTCAACAAATCTACGAAAGTTCTTATGAAGCCTGCATCATTAAACTATTAATTACTTTACTTTACGCGAAACGGAAACGTCGCGAAAGAAAAAGTCTGCCATGTTGAAGACGAATAATATAATTCTCGATGCTGTTTTTATCTTTTTCACGATCAAGCGTTTTTTTTATATCTCTATTTCTTTATATAAGAAAAGACTCTTTTTCTCCATACTTCTGAGAAAAGTCTTTTTCTCAAATGTAATGAATATAAAAGAGAAAAGCAAAATGTCATCTCTAAATTATCATTTTTATCATTAATATTCAAAAATTGAAGATAGTGTAGGTATTAACATATCTCGCAGATATTTATTATATTATGAAATATGTGTGTGTGTATAAATCTTGAATTGAAAACATCACTGTTGCACAAAAATATCTCGGTAGCTTACGAACTTTGAAATGAGTTAAAAACCAAAGTACATATTCCAAACTCGCGATAATTGAGACGATAAATCAAGTTAAAAAACTTGTCTTTTCTTGAATATTTTTTCTACATCGTATGTATCAACAACGCGAGTCATATGAGCGGCTAATTAAAACCTAAACACACGGCTCAGCCGACTGGAAATTCCGCTTCGTAAATGGCATGTATTATGCATGTATATGCATCGCATCCGTTTGCCGAAAAATCTTCGATGCGTATCGCGAGGAGAAACCGGTTGTAATCTTCTCGAAAGCCGAAACTGCCGTTCGATATGTGGCAGCCAACCGACCCTGGGCATATAAATTATCTTTTTCTGGTATCTACGGCGTTCTAGCTCGGAGAGCACGATCAGCTGATCGATGGCAGCGGGAGGGAACGAAGGTACGGGACACCGGAACGGAGGGGGATAAACGAGACGAGGTTGTGTGCATTTCGCTCGCGTCGCGTTGAACCGTGGATTAAACCAGATCGGACGAGCGTAAAATTCCGAGATTCAATTTAGATACGGCGAGAACAGTTTTGTCATCAGATATACTACGCTCAACGTTAATAGCGCCGAGGACTTTCCCTCGGAAAAAAAAATCCACACCAAATCGTTCGCCTCCCTGTCCGCTGGCGCGTTTTCGACGCGTCAAAGCGCGCGGCGCTTCTTAAAATAACTCGGAACGCGCATTGCATGTTATGCCTCTTACGCGGCAGCAAAATTTTCGGGGCCGTTCCACGATGATTGATGGGGAATTAATCAGAGAATCACACACGCCGACGTTTCTGACTATTTCATTTCCTATCGGCCGCGCATTTATTCGGCTTCACACGTCGCCCGTATAATCGATACACGAGAGGCGCAGGATCGTACGCTATCCCGCCGCGAAAGGTCACGATAAAATTTATTGCGGGTACGTAAGCCTGTCAATCGTTGCGAAAAGGCCAGACGGCGACCTTTTTAATTAAGGAAAATTCGAAGAACGGAGGTAAAATTCCTATCGCGGCAAGGTCGCGACGCGCGATTACGCAAAAATCCGGTTTCGGGACGCGCTTCGCCGGATCGCACGATCGAGTGTGTTTGGGCTCTCTTGCGGGATGACAAAATTTTTCACGTGCGCAGCGAACACCAACCGCAGTGTGGCTATTTATATTAGTTGCGTCATACCACCTGTGATGAGTGCCTGCGGCAATAATTGCGTTGCGCAACACGGCATTGTAAGCGCGCGAATCGAACGCCGTATCATACCAAGATATTATTTTTTACGCTCCTCAAAAATATAATTTGAAGAACTCTTCCCGGAGTGGATGACACATCGTTCAAGTACCAAATCTTCACGTTTCCGACCGTTAATTGCAACGAGCAAAAATCCAATTTTTACCGTCAACCCTTTACGCTTGACTTGCGTCATCTTCTGGCCGTTAAACCGAGGTCGGAGATGTTGGGTCAGGTATGCGCGAAAGAGAAAGAGAAAGAGAAAAAGAGAAAAGGTCAATACTTTGCAAACGTATTCTTAGGAGGAATTTGAAGAGAGGGCTAGATTTTAATGCCTTTATCGTTATGATTAATATGTTGAGTGACAAATGTTAAGATCTCGAGATATTAAAATCGTAATAAGAAATCTCTGTGAGATGTTTTTTTAATACACATATATGGAAATTTTGCTGACATAAATGTGCTAATCTTATGTAAATGTCGCTGGGACTTCAACTAGGTTATAAACGCGAATTATTTTTAACGCAAAAATATCTCAAGTCAAATATCGTTATTAAACTAAGGGCTCTAACAAGATTAAGAAAGATGTTAGTCGTACACATTATTTTTGTCTTATGCACAGTATTAATTATCTTATTTCACATATTGGATTTTACATGGCGACCTTCTATCTGTTAATACGTATACGAGAATAACTTTAATTCCTCTCTGTCGTTCAACGTCAAAAGAAATTGGCAGTCAACCGAGTGACAAGAAGTGAAAATTAGAAAAATAATTGCATTTACCCGTGCGTAAAAAAACTGTGAACTAACTGTAAATAAGAAACTAGGTAAATAAGAAACTCAACAAATCTACGAAAGTTCTTATGAAGCCTGCATCATTAAACTATTAATTACTTTACTTTACGCGAAACGGAAACGTCGCGAAAGAAAAAGTCTGCCATGTTGAAGACGAATAATATAATTCTCGATGCTGTTTTTATCTTTTTCACGATCAAGCGTTTTTTTTTTTATATCTCTATTTCTTTATATAAGAAAAGACTCTTTTTCTCCATACTTCTGAGAAAAGTCTTTTTCTCAAATGTAATGAATATAAAAGAGAAAAGCAAAATGTCATCTCTAAATTATCATTTTTATCATTAATATTCAAAAATTGAAGATAGTGTAGGTATTAACATATCTCGCAGATATTTATTATATTATGAAATATGTGTGTGCGTATAAATCTTGAATTGAAAACATCACTGTTGCACAAAAATATCTCGGTAGCTTACGAACTTTGAAATGAGTTAAAAACCAAAGTACATATTCCAAACTCGCGATAATTGAGACGATAAATCAAGTTAAAAAACTTGTCTTTTCTTGAATATTTTTTCTACATCGTATGTATCAACAACGCGAGTCATATGAGCGGCTAATTAAAACCTAAACACACGGCTCAGCCGACTGGAAATTTCGCTTCGTAAATGGCATGTATTATGCATGTATATGCATCGCATCCGTTTGCCGAAAAATCTTCGATGCGTATCGCGAGGAGAAACCGGTTGTAATCTTCTCGAAAGCCGAAACTGCCGTTCGATATGTGGCAGCCAACCGACCCTGGGCATATAAATTATCTTTTTCTGGTATCTACGGCGTTCTAGCTCGGAGAGCACGATCAGCTGATCGATGGCAGCGGGAGGGAACGAAGGTACGGGACACCGGAACGGAGGGGGATAAACGAGACGAGGTTGTGTGCAAAGAGGCGGAAGCGATTACTTCCTAGTACTCTCTTAGGCTACTGCTAATTCGCTAATCGAACAATGCACTGTGATTAGATCACGTGGACCGAACATGATCGATAATAACTGGGGGTGGATATTAACTTTGATATTACAACGAAGATGCAAAGATAGGAGAATCGGGAGGGAGGATGAGTTTCGGGTTGAAATATTCGAAATGAAATCCCGAAGAAATTTCGAAAGAATAGAGACATTTTTTTCTTCATTAGACGAATATAACGAGTAATGATTATTTCGCGAAATGTAGATCGGAATACGAAAAGAGCGGGATGCACAACTACAACTTATAATTACTAGGGACCTCCAGATTATTAATCATGCGACAGACACTACCAATTATGAGAAAATCCATCGTGACGAGAGCAAAGCAGCCAATCTCATCATGCAACGCGAAACGGTAGTTTCCTTAATTTAGCGCGGCAACTATCGATCGATTTCCGATAATTAAAACCAGAAAACCATTTGATATTCCGTCTCGCGCACTTGTACACGCGCTCCGTTGTAAAGACGGGAGAGAATGGGCGCGGACCCTCTCCTACCCCCTCCACCTCCCCTTCCATATACCGCGATAAACAGAAATGTCCCGTTTTTCGAGAAACTACCCTCCTTCGAAAGTCATTCTTTCTCGCCCGAGATAGTTTCGCCAGTGCGGCGATATTTTACCTGCCATTGAAAGCGATACATGCGTGACCCAAGATATACCCTTTCGCCCTCCACCCTAACGGAACTAAATTTATGCCCTGCAGGATAATAAAGCTACCTGCCGAAGAAGTATAGCGGACCTGACCCCACTACTGAGCCTCGTATAAGGATATTCTTTTTAAAATGTCGATAGAAAGATACATCGCTCGAAAATTGCCGACGATGCCCGTCCGATATGTCGCGGTAATAAAAAATGCGATAATAAAAAATAATATCGATTTTCAAAGATATGTGTGTGTACAGTATTCCGTAATACTAAAGACATTACTACATATTAAAAAATTTCGCTTCTGCCGGCGAATCAATATAATTTAACATACTTAGAATAATTGGGAGATGTATATCGCTATCGTGGCGTGGCAACGTTATAAAATAACCGAGATATTGTCTCGTTAATCGTTACATTTTAATCCGCGAGCTCTCCGCAAATTCCGCGTAAGAACATAATAAGAAAACGGCGCGATGACTATTCAGGCATTTACTATTCATAAGCCACGGCGAGTGTAAACCGCATCGACGATGCAAGCTTCCCCCCCATTACGAAACATGCATGAGCACAATAATTCTCGCTCCCTTGCTCCCCGAGAGAAACGGTAATGTCAGCAGGTGCGCCCGCGTAAGCTCTTGGCCGATAACGCCGACAAGGTTGCGGTAACAATAACGAGCAAGAATATCGCGGGCACGTAGTAATAATCGCGCCGGAGACGTTCTCTCTCGCAAGTTCCGGCTATTATCGGCAAAACTACATAGGGCCCCGGAATTTTACGATAGTCATTCGCCGAAGCACGAACGACGCTTTGGCAGAGCTCCGGTTTACAGCCAACGATCCTAGAATATCGCATCGACTACCGCGCGAAATCGCTTCAAGAATCTACATCGCCTTTCGCCTTTATTTTTTTTTTCACGGCTTGATATCACGCTGAAAGAAAAAGAAAACTGTTTGTCAAAAATTGCACGATATTGACGAATTAAATAATGATAAAAAGAAAATAATAAATATGTGAATATATTGTAACTATTTATTTTATATATTTCTTAGATAATAAATTGAGTTAATAGAAAATAAGTTTAAATTAAAAAATAAATCTAAATTCATTAATTATATAATTATGCAATGTATTTAATATACACACGCTATATACATTTTTTTTTTTGTTAAGGAATACTTGATTGAGCGATATCGAGGCGCATTATAAGGCGATCCGTGAGCGAGAGAAGCTACCGGGCGTTATTAATACCTTATTAACGGCGCGTCACGATTTCACGGCGTTCTACGCGAAAGGATTTAATTGACAGCTCGTTGCGGTAAACCCTCAGAGTCGGTTACGGAGATAAAAATGATGTTTAATCTCCTCCTAAGCCATAAAGCTCGCGAAAGGCCATTTGGCCGATTCTACGACACTGCCGTATCGCTGCTTAATTCTAGTATTCCGCGAGTGAATTGCACGTGGATTTTATAAAATGAAAAAAGATCTCGTACGTGGATTATATGCAGTTATGTTACAGCTTAAACAAATTAAATTTCCGTCAAATACAGTCGTCATGTGACTATTGTTCGTGTTTTTTTTGTTAAGGAATACTTGAGCGATATCGAGGCGCATTATAAGGCGATCCGTGAGCGAGAGAAGCTACCGGGCGTTATTAATACCTTATTAACGGCGCGTCACGATTTCACGGCGTTCTACGCGAAAGGATTTAATTGACAGCTCGTTGCGGTAAACCCTCAGAGTCGGTTACGGAGATAAAAATGATGTTTAATCTCCTCCTAAGCCATAAAGCTCGCGAAAGGCCATTTGGCCGATTCTACGACACTGCCGTATCGCTGCTTAATTCTAGTATTCCGCGAGTGAATTGCACGTGGATTTTATAAAATGAAAAAAGATCTCGTACGTGGATTATATGCAGTTATGTTACAGCTTAAACAAATTAAATTTCCGTCAAATACAGTCGTCATGTGACTATTGTTCGTGTTTCGTAGAAAAAAAAAAAAAAAAAAAAAAAAAAACTCGACGATACTTTCGTCCCGCGATCGAAAGTTAATCTTGTGCGTAAAGAACGTCTGAGAAAAGATGTTGTCTCGTACGAGATAACATTTCTCTTCCTCTCTCGATATGAGCGTCATCAAGTACCATGGTCGAATCACACGGATAATGGAAAATTCATCGAAGCGAGCATAAAATAAATGGATAGGACAAATTGCGCGTTTATTCTCTCTCTCTTTCTCTCAATCGTTATCCTCTAATTTGCGAATATCCTAATGCAGTTCTCCCCGGTAGAAAATGCAATATCGGTATCCTCTTAACAAACATCCCGCGCGCGCGATCGCGGTTTAATTCCAAATATCTATTCCCGATGGTGATACAACTGGATTAAGCCGGTCGTTATAATCGCGTTGGGGCTCATTTATAAGTTTCGATCCGCAACCACGTGAAACTAATGGTAGTTTCTCCCGAAAACTTCTCTCGAATCTCGTTGCGCTTTACAAGTCTTTCCATTGCCGATTCTCATTTCGATCTTATATGCTATCTTGGCGTAATATCTATCGTGGTGTCGAGCAAGGACGCTGAAAGGCGAAGTCTCGCTTCCAAGCCAGACTCCGGCAAAATTTTCGCTCCAACTCCGAAAGCTTGTAACGTCTCGATTCTTGTGTTACAACGCGTAACACGCGAAACAAAGTTCTCAATACGCCGCTCCTCTGCGGATAGCAACCCGAAGGATTCTCCCATCGAGGATGTATCTGTTTCGCGCAGTCAGGAAGACGGCGACAGTTACGTGGTAACGAGGTCGGATTCGGCGAAACTTTCAACCGCGAAATAATGCGATCGTATCGGTCGTACGGATTTTTCCCGCCGACGACGTGTCATCGTATGCGTATCTCTTAACGAGTCTCCCGGATAGATAAGAGGGAGGCGCGCGCAAACAGCGCTGTACCAAGAGTAAGAAACTTGTTCGGGCCAAGTTCGCGATCCCGCGCTTCCTACGTACAAAGTTAAACGAGTTCGTCGAGGTAGTTTCCCCCCCCCCCCTCTTCGCCCCTCGCGCTATTCCCGCGTGTAACAATCTGCCCTACGTAAGAAATAACATTAGCGGAAGACAGACGTGAATGTGCAACAGGAGTTACATCGCAACAAGTATGAATGAGTATAGCAGCAACAAAGGAACGCTCTGAGAATGATTTATAAAACCCGAGTGAAATATATATAAGAGTGAGAAATGTGATTCGTAAGCGAGATTAATTTGAAGATATTCCTCGTCTCTTCGGAAGAATGCGCTGGGAAAGCTGCGCTCCGAGCGAAAATACACACAACGCATTGAGAATACGAAACCTCTCGTACAACAGGAAAAGAGATGGCCGTCGTTATGGAAAGCGAAGGGCGAGGAAGAAGCGAGAAGCAAACAAAACCAATTTCGCCGTGAAAACCCCGCCGCCTCTGTAAAAAGATATCAACATTCGCGGATGCGCGCGAGTCTCGAGCCTTCGTTAGAATTTCATTTATGTTTCATTCGCGTCTTATCTCTTACGCGATGTAACGTCGTACCCGGGTATTACGTCGGTCGTAAAAGATCCGTCGCTACGCTAAGAAATGCGTCGTAAAAGAGGACAGTGAAATTACGCGATGGATATTTTCCCCTTCGTCGGCGAGGCCGTTTGTTCGTCGCCAATCTCCTCGGCGATCTACTGCCCGGGTTAGATTGTCGCGTCCGTCGTTGGGGCAAACAGACGTCGGCGGTAAAAAGAAAACGCAGAGATTTCGCGGCGTTAATCGCATCCTCGGCTCGTCGACGACGACGCGCCGGCTTGTCCGCCCGGAGAGAACAAGAACATATAATGTCGCGCAATGTCCGCGGCCGTAAACGCCCCCGCGGTTGTCTATCGACCGCAAAAAGCGGCGCGGGGGGGGGGTGTTGCGGCAAAATCCGCCTCTCGGTCGCAGGTGCGATTACGCCACGTCGCGCTCGTAAAACGCGCGGCAGTTGCGCATTAACCGCTGTCCGCGCGATAGGGTACGCTCCGATTTATCCCGCCGCCGTCGCCGCTTTAATCGCGATAACCGTTAACGGCAAGTCGCCGCGTTGCGGTGATGACGCGGCGGATATTTTCCCCCGAGTGACCTGGAAGCTTTTTCGCGAGAAAGATTCCAATCGAGCCATGCTAATTGAATTTTTTTCAAATCGAGGGAAATATATACATACCATGTGTCTCTCGTGATATATCTCGCACCTCTAATGAAACGTTCTCGCGTTATATCGTGCGTTTAGAACAAAAAGCGGGGCTTTTTTCTTTTTTTTTTGTTTTCTACATCGAGGAAGATACAACGGGAACGTATATATCATTGTTCCGCGCGACGCGTATGCATTTAAAAAATAATCATCCGGTTACGTGTAGGATAAAAGCGCGTTACACGCGGCGTCGAGTTTTTCATAAACTTCGCCGTTCGTTCGACGATATTCTATCTGGCCGAACCCATCCAATGGACGTAGCGTGTGTAACCGATATCACTTTACCGCGAGGTATTCATCGTAATTAATTGAAGCCAACGCAACAGTTAATTAGTAGTGCGCGGACCAATATGTGACGCCCCAGCTGCGTTCGCGTCGACAAATAATAATTCCCCCCGCCCCTTCCACTCCATCCGAAAACGCGTTATTGCGTGAACATTCGCGACACTTTCCGTATATTCGGCCATTTAATCGAATAACAGGAATACACAAATTGTCCGAGCGATAACGCGGGCGTTTAAAATCCATTCCTGACACGATCTGGACCACCATGAGTAAAAGGCGATCGCGCGTTCAATGTAACATATTAAATAGGTAGTAAAAATATTGACGCGGCCAATATAAATATAACAAAATAGATAGAATGTACGAGATAAAGATTTATAGACGCGACATAAAATCGACCCTCACCTCCGCCGTTCTCCATCCGAGAGATACATATTATCGCTATATATTATGTTCATTATCCTTTGTACACGATCAATAAATTACAGACCGTATTTCTTAAAAAACTTGAACCGCCAATGGTTGAAATTATCGATGGTTGTATTTACGGCATCGATTCGAAGTATTATTTAATGGTCTAGACTGAAAAAACTTAGTACTTCGAGTTACTTCTTTCAATGGACCGAGTATAGGTCATTGCGCTGGAAACTTTATTATAATAGAACTTGGGCAGAAGTAAATACAAAATCGGATTCTCTCTCGAAACTCCCCTCGAATGAAACTCGAGCGATATAATAATATACTTTGATAACTCGTCGATAACGATGCAGGAGCGCGCTCAATCAGAAAAACTGTCACGGTGGACTCTAATTGATTTCACGTCGATGTCACGATTCGTTTTTCTCTCACGCGAATTTTTCTCGAAATCTACGACGAAAACGCCGTTTTTCGTCCTTCCACTTTCTCTCTTTCTCGAACGTTTAAGCATCATCCCCGTGAATAATGACAAAGTGATACCGACAGACGGAACCGAGATAGCGCGATCGGTCTGTCGAAAAGCTCGGATTCAATGGCTTTTCTTCCGCGCATAGCGCGCATCTCGCATTGTCGATGGACGACCATTCGTCCTAGAAGTGAATCTTTATGCCACGCCCTCGATCGCCTTTCGATATCGGAGGATTTGAGGTTTGGTAATGGGAAGAAAAACGAATGTGCTCTAGGACAATTATAGCGTTGAATTGGTTTTTTTGTGTAATGCCTCATTAAAAGCTAAAAAATGCGAGGAAAAATTCCTTCATATGACTGTTTCCTTTTCGATTGATATAATAGAAACTATTATTTTTCGATATCGGAGGATTTGAGGTTTGGTAATGGGAAGAAAAACGAATGTGCTCTAGGACAATTATAGCATTGAATTGGTTTTTTTTTTGTGTAATGCCTCATTAAAAGCTAAAAAATGCGAGGAAAAATTCCTTCATATGACTGTTTCCTTTTCGATTGATATAATAGAAACTATTATTTTTATACTAACAATCCCTCGATCATGATTCCCTCGTATATGTCTGTCGACTAATTTAGTAAAGTTTCTTCCAACTCCAACTCTCGCGATTGTATTTTAACGAATAATAAAACTGCTGAAATAAAAGCATAAAACGCGATCTCGGCGGTATAAAATAATAATCCTACATACTGCGTTCTAAAAAAATTCCGCAGCGTAACGTTCGTCACGTATGTCGAACCATTTGTCGGTGCCTATAAAACCAGGCATGACGTTCGTTTATATCCGCAAGGGGAAAACAAAACCGTTTCTCAATTTCTAAACGTCGGTAACCCTATACGTTATTTCATCTCCCGTCGGGAGCTAGACAGTAGTCGTCACTGTCATGCTCGGCTATAGAAAACCGCAATGTGTTAGCAACAAAAACACATGCACGTCCGAAAGCGACTTGCGTGTGGCAAAACGCGCGTCCGCCGCCACGCCGATTGGTTTCTTTTCCCGTAAAACGCGCGTAAATTGGGCACCGTATATCCGTTCGGAGAGTCAAATATTTATAAACAACGACGCGAATATAATCCTCTTTCTATTCGCGTTCTCCCGCGACGCGAGGTATATATCCGGAGCTATTCACCTTCGATCGAAAAATATTGGCTTGGCACGAATCTCGCGATCGCCGATGACGGGTCACGGTTCCCGCACGTGTCACCACCGAGCATTCGCGTCGCGTGTACGTAGTTACTCGCCTTGAAGTTCTCGTCACGTGCCGTCGCGAATAGAGCACCTCCCTAATAAGTGCAGGTAACGTGGCCGTCGGCCAAATGTAACGCTGCCCGAACGCTAATACCCACGAATCGCCACGTGCGTATTTTTATCGTCGACCAAAGTATGCGTTTTGCAGATTGCGTAGACAGTTCGAAAGATGATCTTCCGTTCCTGCTTTTACGCGAGCTTCAAGAGTAATGAGCTTTCGCGAAGCTGGAGATGATGTAACTAACGAAGGTGTCTTAAATCTCATATTTCATCCAGTCACACATGTTTCGTCTCGTTTTCTAAGTTTTCTATCCGCGCGAGAATATCTTTTTCCCGCTCGTGTGTGCGCGAACGTTTATCTCGGCATTTATTTAATAAGATTTTCGATCTTATTATTTTCTCTCCGTCTTATAGATATCGTAATAACGTATAAGTTTGTCGCGTTCGCCGTTCAAAATCGCGGTTCAAAAGCCCGATTTGGCGTGTGCTCTTTGAAAAGTATATAGCTCAAAATCCACCCTTCTGCGATCCGCGCGCGGGAACAAACGGAGAGATTGCGGCTTAACCAAGTTTCCGGAAATAATCCTGCGCGCGAGCGCGCAGAGACTCCATCGGCGTATATATAAATCCGATTTCGCGTTTCTCATAAATGCGAATAAGACGAAAGGATCCGCGCGACTTCCTCGCTTCACCACATGCGGTAGAGTGTGCATTGTCTCTTTTTCCGCGTTCAATGGGGAATTTCTCATTTCAGCCGGAACAATTATCGGAAAAACGGCGCGATTCGTCCGATAATCGTTTGTGCGTGATCTAATGGAGTTTATTGAGATATTTTTACTTCGTGATACCCGGCAAATGCAATTTTTCTCATAACTTTCGTTTCAAAAAATATTACGATCTTTTAATTACGATCGATTATCCGGCATTATCAAATTTCCTCGTTCCGCGCTTTATACACTTTAAGAGTCTAGAACGGTCGCATCTCTGTGCACAACGACACGTGCAAATACTTGACGCAACCGATTTGCACTTCTCCTTTCTCCTTGACGCGCATGCAAATGCCGTGAAGCAACCGAGGATCATTAAACGAGAAGAAGCCGCGCGTGATAAGCGGCCACAAGCCTACCTGTACGAAACGGCGGCCAAATTCTTTTTCTTCTTGTCCTCAAGTTTTCTTCGAGAAGCATTCCATATGTCGCTTAAAAAAGCTCGGAATTTTATTATCGCGTTTATCATTAAAAAAGATTATTATTTGCACAACACGAAAGTAGAATTTACGTTGCAATGAAAAATTGTGTATGTATAATATTTCATATATATTTAAAGCGTTTAATATTTTATATATGTAATATTAAATGTAATTTAATTTAATTTTTCTTCCTTTTCTTTCTCTTTCCCCGAGGGAGATCTCAATTAGTTAAGCTTCCTGTGATAAATATGTATAAGTTTGACTTGAGTTATTTAAGGTACGTTATCTCTCTCTCTCTCTTCCTAGGCGAGAGATATCTCGCTCATGACGTCGATATACCTAAAGTCGGCGCTACCGTGTGTCTTATCCCCTAGGAAATCTTACGACGCATAGACAAGCTGGCCCCCGCCTCTGGCGAGACTCGGCGCATATACACTCTGCATAAAATACGCGACATGGCGCGCTGTCTCATCGCTATAATGCCGCCGTATGTCTGTCCCGTCCCGGTTGTAACCTTCTCCCTTAGACCCTCACAACCATGCATTCCTCACCCCGACGACGATGTCTCTATAGTTATTCAAAATAACCCCTCGCACTGGCCGGAAGGGACATCGAGGACCTCCTTGCGCGCGTCGATTCCACCACATTGTCAAGAATGAGACTCTCAGCCTTAGATAAACGTGCCTTTTGCTCTTGTCAATAAGTAATAAAGAGATTGTACATCGTCAAAAAATAACTCATTGACGGACGAAATTTTTATTTCATTAAATAAATGACCTCAATTATTAAACTACACGCTAGAAATGCAAAAATAAATTTGTTAGTTTATTTTTCTACATTGCACTTCATTTGCATGCAGTTTATATCTTTTTCTCTTTTGCAGGTAAATGTTTTTGTCCGGTATTTGTCGTTGCCCGCTAATTGCACGCTCGTAAACGCTCGTGCGGCAAAATTGCCGTGTTTCACAGCGCGAAAACCGGAATGAGATACGTGCATTATCATGAGTCTCTTGTCAAGCGCCGGGATAAACGCTGGCGCGATATATCTCGGAGATCTCATTGTTTCACCGAAAATAACGCAAAAGTTAACGAGGCCATTTTAAGCCCCGCGGTCTCAACGCGTTAATCTCGGGAAGAGTCTTTTTAGCGACAACGAGGTTACTCAATGGCAGGCCGTTAAAACGCAGGCCTCTCTCTCTCTCTCTCTCTCTCTCTAACTGTCGTAATATCGTCATATTACAAGCCATCTACCTTGTCAGGCCGCAACCTACTTCCAACATTGTCCTCATAATCGTTCAATATCTTAGATATAATAATGCAAATCTCGAGGATAAATCTCGCTACGCGCCTTCATCATCCATCATTTATATCCCCGACACACAAGTTTTCCGCCCGTCTTTCCGGAAACTGCCTTCCAAAGAAAATATAGCGTATCGCGCCTTTGTATCGGCGTTCGCGTGCAAAATACGTACTTCTTCATCGGTTCTTTGCTCCATCGAAACGCGAATAAAAGAGACAGACGGAAGACGGGAGGCGCGATATGAAACTGCACTTTGTGATATCGGTTGGAAACGAACTTTGAAACTCTCACGATGGAACTTTGATTTTTAAGACACTCTCTGTGCTCGAGCAATTGTCGTCGTGAAGTCGAGTAAATGCAATGGGTAAATGTTCCACGCGATAACATTGACGTATTTTTGTACCCGAGAATATATCGGGCGTGTGTTATTTTTCGGTGATCTACATATGTCAAGTTAACCAAAATTATCCCAACTAATATTATCCGTGTCTATTCGACGCGAAAAAAATTTGTTTCTCACTGTCATATTATTTCCTTCAAACTTTAGACGCGATAGAAATATCCGCAGTTTTCGCCGATTACAAAGATAATTAGCAATCCGTATAAATTTAAAAAGTTTGCTGGCGAGAGCTGACGAGCACAGAGAGAACTTGGAGGAAACTTTTTATCTCTCCATTGTAATTTCATTTACATAAACAGCGAAATTTCAGCAAAATTTCTGCAACTACCAACGTGTTTCTCCGTACTACATTATTGAAAAGCATTATCTCCGACAGAGGGAAAACGCGAAATTTACACTAATACATATATATGCATGTAGCCCGATCAGTTCCTGCTATTTATAATTACATTCGGATGCAACAATGCACGTAATGATTGACAGAATAGAAACTCTATGAAGAAAGGAGATATGCAACATATTACACGCATATCAATTTCTACAAAAATCCTACTAAATTCTTCGTCGCACGTTCACATTTTATATTACACGGCAGAATTTTACTGCATAAATATTAAAGAGAACTTTAAATATTCAGGATGTTGCAACCAAAATTCACAATTACCGTCGCCGTAACGAATATTTTGCTCTGGAAAACTTTCAGAATTAAAAGCGGATAATCAGAGCGTACCGTGCAATCCGGGATAATTTCACGAAGATAGGATTAAGCGGCACTCATTATTGCGCGAATCTCGAGACGAAGAGACGATCATTATCGGTACCGTAATTACGAGCGAACGCTTGCGCGCGATTCGACTTAACTCCTCGAAGAGTAATCGATTCGTCCGGATGTCCGAGCTCATTTTTCCCGTATTCAGCAAACGCGCCTTTTCTCAGGTAGTTCGAATTCTAAGCAATTAGAAGGATGAGCCGGTCTATTAAGCCGACTGACATTCATGTCACTGCGAAATACTTATTCATATAGATCGTTAGAGATTGCAAAAAGAAGGAAAACAAAAGTATAAGAAGGCAACCTTATAAAACACTGTAAAATAATTTAACAAAAATTTTAAAAAGAAATAAAATTTATAAATTATTTCTTAAATTCTGCATTTATTTTAAAATTTTTATTTCGCATATATATCTATATTGCGGTGAATTTCCCATCGAAGCAACCTTTCACGCGATCTTATCAACGAGATCGGCACGCATCCACCCGCTCGGCCAACACACCGAGTCAGCTGATTGCGATCGCGAGCCTGAATATCTTCGAATGCCCTTAATCCCTCGCCTAACTACGTTCTAACGAACCCACATTTTCACCGCTTCGCCGGCTGACCAAAACTCGAACGGAAACACGAGAGTTTCCGCGGCAGAGATCACCGGAGATATAGGATAATGCGATCTCTCGTCGAGGGCTGCTCGCATGCAAAACTCCGTCGAGACCACCCCCGCGAACGCTAAGTCCATCGAAAAACCGCCGCCAGATCCCGGATTTATCTTCCTTCTTCGTCGACAGACGCGACACGAAACATCCGCGTGGTAACGGAAATTCAAGCCGAGTTGCGTGCCGAAAAATGTATCAGCGAAAGACTCGCGCGACTCGCTGCTATTCTTCCCCATCGAAGAAAAATAAATTCCGAACTGTGGAGTTATTTACGTACAAAGAGAAAGAGAGAGAATAAATGAATAAACGAATAAAGTTGAGTATATTAAATTTACTACAATATATAGTTCTATTGAAGCATGCACGTAATATAACTCGCAAACTATGCGAAATATGTAATATAACTCTAAGCAAATATATTTAGAAGCGTGTATAAAAAAAAAGAGAGAACACGTGTTTAAACCTCATATTTCTACCGAACGAGCCAAGGTTTCTTACATCTCACTACAAGAAAAACCGCTGTAAAGAACCTTGAATAAAGGCTGAGTCTATGACATCTGCTAATAAAGAGTTCTAAAGATAGGAGAGGACTACCGTAAAAGATTTATTTTATAATTATACATACCGCTAAACCTTGTTTAACAAGCGAATAAAAATATTGGCCTTTATGAAGATGAAAAGGAGAGAGACAAAAGAGAGAAATAACGGCGCGTTTGTTTAGAATAAATTCGGCGACGATTAATAGCCCTCGCGCGAGCCAACATTGTCGGCTGCATTATTTTGCGCGATAAACATAGCCCAAATACTGCGACAAATACGCGGCGGGAGAAAATCAATTTTTGCAAGCGCGACAACCCTTCTAAACGACGGAGCACGACCGTGCTGATATCCTTTTCCCCGCCGCACGGTGGCCCCGGGCCGACAATGCGCGTCCAAGGCACGCGATTCACATGGCACATCTATCAATTAGAGAATTTAAATATAGGCCATGCTATGCACGGCCTGACGAAAAATCGAATTCGTCTCCTCGAGCGCCGAACGGACGGCTCGAGGCCGCTCCAAGTCCTTCCTATTTTCGTTTTGTTACAGCCAGGCGCTGTTTTGTTGCCCGTAGCACCGCGCGAGCCTTGACCCGCGACTAATTATTCGGGAACGCTTTCCGGAAAGAAGAGGGGGGGAGGGGGTCCCTCTCCATTTGGCGCGCGCGAAGACGAAGACGACGACGACGACAACGATGGACGAATTCTACGATTGCGAAACGGTTGCGTTTGGCAGCGGCTACCAGCCCGTGCCAAAATATTTGTTGTGCCGTGCCCTGTTGCGTAAATCCGCGACGCGCTTACATACCGTCTCAAAGAGACGCGAACGGCGGTAAATGGGCCGTGATCGTTCAATTATCGCGGAAATGTTTTGCGCCTCGTCCATGAGGATGGCACGAGACTGTCGACTCTCGAGAGATATACGTCTCGCGCTAATTACGGGGTTAAATATAGCGAAGACGAGATGCGTATACCTCTATAACAATTGTCTGGGATTGCATGTAAATGCGTCAGTCGTTTCGTGAAACATGAGTATTGCGGCGAGTATCGATTACGTAAAAAATGAAGAGAGAGAGAGAGAGAGGAAGAAGGGGAGAAGGGGGTGATGAGATGCTTTCGACTTCATGATGTCACGACGGTGTCGAAAAGAAACGAGCGACTTCCGTGACTGCAGTCATATTTTCGCGGACACGTGACGAATAGCTACAAGATCCCGACACGATCTGATGTGATCGCATGACAGAAATTGGCTCGGCTCTCCAGCGAGATATTAATGCGAAGGAATGTACAAATGGCTCTCATTAGCGATATAGCCGTCGGCTCTATAATCGAAAAAGTGTCGTTGCATTAACGATTTCATTTACAGCAACTGGGAGAGCGGCGCATCTCCTAATGCATGTTTAAGCCTTCATTTAGTCACAAAGTCGTTTTACTCGCTTCACGTTTTTAACGATCCCATGTAATATTCTGTATTAAAAGCTACTCCATGTCGCGTGCATATTTTGAAGAAGTGTAATTTTAATAAAATCGAATGAAATTTTTTCCTTAATTTTTGATATCACTGAATTTCTACGATATTTTTAAAAAATTGGTTTTATTCCAAAGTTTTTTATCGATAAAACTATCTTTCTAAAATAGATATATATATATATATATAAAGTAATTATTTTCAATGAAATTGTAAATATAAACCATGATAAAAATTTCAAACATTTTTTTCAAACAATTATCACGATTTAAAAATAATATAGTCTTTTAAGCAATATATTTTCAACGATATCGATTATGCTACACAACAATGTGTGTTCTTAAATTATAATAATACTATATGAAGTAAAAAAATAGATAACCACGAAACCACTGATACTAGACACAGTTTAGCAAATTTAATAAGCGAGCTATAGATATTTAAAAAATAAAAGCAAGAATACGAACAACAAAACTTGAAAAGATCGATGCAATAGTTTAGAAAAAAAATCGTACATCATGTATTATTTACAGAGCATTAACATCCCTTTAACAAACAGATGTCGTAACAAGCTCTTTTTTCTCGCAACGATTACCGAGAGTCCCATATTACATTCTATATTATTCCCAGTTACACAGATAACATAAATTTTTTCTGCGAAAAGAATTCCTACACAATTGCGTGTATTTTTTTTGTGCCAGGAGTTTATTGCGAGAATGGCACATTTGCCGCATATGCGGTCTCTATCTTTTTCTCTCTCGTTGTGGGAATAATTCCGGCTAATGTTCCGAAAGCGACCGGCGGCGCGAGTGTCATTGATAGAGGATTCCGTGTGACACGCGGATATTAAGAAAACCTCGCAGCGAGGACTCGCATTTACGGCGCTTTATAAATGGTTAATGTGAGGGAGGAAAAATCGATAATCTCCTGCCGCGTATCCCGTTGGAATTTCCGCCGATGTTCCGCTCGCGTGACACGAGGATTAACTTCTCGCACATCGCGACTTCTCGCCGCGTAATTATTTTTATGATTTATATGGCAAAAATCGGAAATACTCATCTGCAACGCGGCATGTATTGATAAAAACGTGAAACTATATAGAGGCGCGCGAAGGGGTTAACGCGAGAGACAACAAAATAAAGGCGATCCCGGCCGTAAATATTTGATCAAAGCTCGGCTGTCGCGGAAGGATAAGAAAGACGTGCGCGAGCACGTCGGTTGCAAGATTCGCGCGAAATGACAGGAAAATGAGCAGTCACGTGCGTTAAAGGCTGTTGCCAGGAAACAAGTTTATAGATTAAGATTCGCGAGGGAAGGCAAAATCCGTCGTAGGGAAGGATATGCGACGAGAACTACAGCCTGTCGTTATCGTTTGAAACTGCCTGTAAGACGCGACGTTTGAGCGACATGACTGCATTCTATGCATATATCGCAAAGTGTACATATGTATAGGAGAAAAGCAAGTCTCAGTTTACGAAAATATATATTCTACGGTTACAAACAAGGAAAACATCATCACTTGCACAGTAAATATGCAAAGTAAATTATCATAGCATTTACTCTTTACGTTAATAATTTACTGACACAATCATCAATATTTTATACAATTTTTATCAACGACGCGCAACATTTTCTGATTTCAAAATAGCGTTTACAATCTTGTAAACTTATCAGTTAACTATATGTAGAATTCTAGGCTTTATGTAATTAAATACTCTCCTTTAGTAATCATCCGTCGGTATTTCAATTATTGGTTCATCTATATCCGTTATGATAAACTTAATGCATCTAGCGCGCAGGCATGCACATATACTACGTATATAATATTCCGGGATAGCAAGGCTGCATTAGAAAGAGCGAGAGAGAGAGAGAGAGAGAGAGAAAGAGAGTCGACCAATATACCGTGTACATAGATATAATATATCTAAAATTTCATTTGGTTAATGGCAGTGCAGCCGTATTACAGAAATATACGTGTGCACGTGCGTACAGACATGCAGCCAGGGTCGACTTCGGAGATTTGCGCGCCCCTTGGGACGAGCGTCGAGTTTATACTTTGACTTTTATTTACCATAAAGAGAGCTTTTGCCTACTTCTTCAATATAGCTTGTTTATATTTTTATTCATATCTTTTACGAAGCCGTGGAGCTGCGTTCCTTCAAGGCAGAAATCCACGTAAAAGTAAAAGAAGAAGAATATCTTTTTATACTGCGTATATATATACACATATATATAGGTACATATGTCGGATGAAAAATCGTGAATTGTCAAAGTACATTCTAGAACAATCGCTATTTTTTGTCTGCGAACCGAAGAATTGCACGTGAAAGAAAACCGCGCTTTTTCCATTGGTGCGGACGTGTCCTTTCTTCGTATACCATTACGTAATTACTTCGACGCGAAGAAAGCGAATCTCCTCGGCAGCTTTTAAATCTTACTCGATCAATTTTCAACCTGCTCAAATCGCATTATGTCACCATTCTAATTTTCCACTTTTGTGCTAACGACAAGTTGAATATCGAGAGAATATAGATATTCCATGAGATACTTTGAGAATAGAATCACATTAACCGATATATTTTAATTTTGTTCAGAATAAAGTGAACCAAGTAAATTATTTTCAATTTCATATAAAAATTTCACAAGACCGTATATTACATTACTTTCTTGATAAGAAATTCGATTAAGGGGGCATAACCTTTTGAAACTTCGAAAAATGAGTACATTTTCTAGATTTTTTTGCAGAGCAACGACTTGATAAAAATTTTTAAGTTTTTTACGATATTAATACAATATTATTAACTTTTATCAAATCGTTGCGCTGCAAAAAATCTAGAAAATGTACTCATTTTTCGAAGGCTCAAACGGGGGTATGCCCTCTTAAAGAAGATAATATTAGTATTCAGTCTCGCTCGCGATTAATCAATCTACGATAATCATCGTCGAAGCAATAAAGAGAAATCAAAGGCTTTATGAGACGCGTCACTACGAGCTCTCATATCATCGGCCAATAAAAATGGCAGAACAGAAGAGCGCGTTATGAATTTCACCTTGATGGGCTCTCTCTCCTCGCGGTTCTCTCCGCTTCGCCAGCAATCAAAGTTCGCAGAACATCCGAGACGACGCGGAGCGGTCTCGGTACGTTCTCTCGATGAAATAGTAGAAGCGACTGAAAACCATCGGTCCCAGCCATCGTGAGCTACCGCTTCGAAACGCCTAGGGACCAAAGTACGTGCAGGTTCGTGGAATCTATCCGCGTGTCTGACGAGCGAGCACGTGCTTCGCGCGGACAATTCCCTTTTCGTGCTATAGCCGAGAACGAGAGCAATTTCACGAGAGGAGCTAAACGAGAATTTTTTTGTACCATCGATCGCCGACAGCCTCATCGTAGGAAGAAGGGAACAGATCGTCAAATATACGTGTAATCTTTTATTACTCTTTTATCCTTTCACGGAATCGACACCTGTCGCTTTACCCACGTGTCACTCGTTGTCCCACGCATGTTACAATTTCCTTCCAGGGAATATCAATCATGCGAGGACACGATAAGGGTGATTGATACTACAAGAAGGTACTGCCGTCAACCTCAGCGAACGCGATAAAAACGACATTGTTAGCGACACCGTCACTTAAGGATCCCGGGCTCTCGCACATGTGCACACACTGTTGCAGCAGCAGGCAGATATTACAACGGACTCGTGTGTTATTACAACATCAAGCACTTTCACCGGTTCTCGACGCGCGGTCCCCGTTGCTCGATCTACACACACATACACACACACATACACACACACACGCACGATCCACATCAATCTCCATCCCAGAAAATCCGCTCGCTCTCACGAGAGAGAACGAGGATATCCCGGCCTCGGCGAAAACGATTTAGTATCGCGACTGCAACGATAGTAAATATCGCTATTCTCCGAGAGAGAAACATTCTAGCCATTTATAAGTATCGATAGAATTTGGTATTTCGCACGATTGCGAAATGTTGCATTTTTCAGGAAAGATGGGACGTGGAGATCGACGCGAAGCTTGATTTATATCTGAGAGAGAATAGAGACGAGAGGAGACGATCGATATTCTCCGGTCAATCAATCATCATCGACATCTTCGAACATCGATATTATGCCGCCGCCATTCTCTAATTCCAATACCGCTGTCGAAGCTAGCCGCTTCGTCCAACGGGGCCGTCCATACTCTTTTCTCGCTATATAAATACGTACATACACACATAGAGAGATTCAACCTCGGTTGTTCTGGCAGCACAGAAGACGCTCCTGTCATCCGTCAACGACGCGGAGGTCTATATATTACGTAAGGCTTCGCTCCCGTTCTTTCTCTTCGCCCATCATTTTCTCGCTCTCTATCCATTTCCTCCATCCCCTCCCCTTTACCCTGTTACATTCATTCCTCGTTCGACGTTCACGAAAGATAGAGGGGAGCCGACGTATTTCCCAAGCTATTTACGATATCAGAAATCTCTCTGTCTGGTGGTTTAAACCGGCTAAATTTCATCTTTAGGAAAATTTAACAAAATGTATATCAAGATACTTGGAAGAGTTTCTTTATAAATTTGAGAAACGCTTAGTAATATACTACACGTGTCTACTTTTTACATAAGAAAATAATGTAAAAAAAAAAAAAAAAAAAAAATTATATCCTCACGTAAAAAGTAGACACGTGTAGTATATTATATATTAAACATTTCTCAGACTTCTTTTATAAAGAAACTCATCCAAGTATTTTGATATAAATTTTGTTGAATTTTAAATTACTAGACAGGGAGATTTCTGATGTCGCAAACAAAGGAAGCTAAACTTTTTTTATATATTTATATACTCTCGTACTTATAAAATGAAATTTTATTAAATTTCGCTGCGAATTAAATTTAGATTCGAATTCGCGAAACACGGAACACGGAGCTGTGTCGCGATCGGCTCATTGTGCGGAGATAATTGAGCGCCCGGAATAACCGCAGCTCCGCACCCCGGTGCGGCGCGACGGTTCGCCGCGCGGAGAAGCGCATTTATCTCGCGAGAGCCGGGGCCGGGAGCGAGCGGCATTGTTATGCATATAGGCGCGAGAGGATCAAACACCGCCACATTTATACGTGCGGTGAGCGATATCGTGGTAAATAAATAGATTGCGAATTAATGGCGCGGATATGTGTGCCGCGTACATATATGTATGTGTATAAATATATACATATATGGCCGCTGCGAATTCGTCGTTTAACGCGACGAAAGATCAAATTGACAGATTCTCCGTTACGCAAATGCAACAACACGACTATCGGAGATTTAACGCTCGTATAACGTAGATATATATTATCGTTCATGAAATTACCATCGAAATTACTACCGTGCGTATACATATACATATATTCGTTTATTTAAGAAAATAATCGCTCGAATTACATTTGCATCCGAATTTGTTTGTTCTGCGAGGATTTAATGGAGCGCTTGATTAACTGAATCATTTTAAACTCGACAATTGAAAGAGCTCTCGCAAATTTCTCAGCTTTATGACTGGACATTTAATGGAAACATTTTCTAACATTTAATATCTATCTTAAGAAAACTTTAATCCGCGCTCGCGCGAGAGGGAGACTTATTAATCAGAGTGTCCAGCGCGCGCTGAAGATACGAAAGTTATGGAAACGACTTGATATTAAAACTTCTCGAGAGAGGAAGAGCAACTCTTTTTCAACTTCCTTCGAGAACAAAGAGCTTGCGCGTCTGCTGTGTACATGCTTTGCGAAACATTCTCTGTGGAAACTCTAATAGACACTTACGTAACTTCGATCGGATGATCATAAAGATAACAATTTGATGCCTGTTATTTAATGCGAGAAGTATCGAACACAGTATTGTCAGCCCGTAATAACTGCAAGTAAACAAATTATAAATCAACCGGATACGTCGCAACAATTTTCATTCGCCACGATTCAAATTACATCGAAGATGTGTCGAGCCGTAAATCCCCGTATTTGTGTGTCGATTGTCAAGATACATCGCGGCCGTAAATAAATAAAATATTCGCCGATATTCTACAAAATTCACGGAGGCGATCGATGAAAATCAAATATTTCAATTACGGCCTCGCTCGGCGTGCTAAAAATCATTGAAGCACAGTGATCGACTGTCATCCGACTTTCGCGATGCGACGATATTACCCAGACGACGGACAAACGAAGCTAACATGTCGATCGCGGACACGTCGAAAATTGAATGATATGAAATCTAACGAACGTAGAAATATATGCATAAAATCAAAATCATATCGGTATCAGAGAGAAAATATGAATAATGAAATATCAAAATAAAAGATGTCTCGATAATGTTTAACGTCACATCGTGTTATTCGTCGACTTTTATATTGCTTTTAGAAAAATTCGACGAGATGCCCCAAAAGCATTTGTAAGCACAACGACGTCAAATTAATACGGTTGATCGAGCTTACAATTAGATCTCCACAGCGAGAAGGGGCTAGAGGGCAAACGAATTCCTGGATCGGTCGAAGACGCGGCGCACCTGTTTGTTCGTAAAGTGCGTCGTTTGTGTGTGTGTGTGTGTATGTATATGTGCGAAGGTCTCCGAGTTTTCTCGCAAATGTGCATGTGCGACTTGGCGTCCAAGGTATATATATTTGCTCGACGTAACGACACATCTGGCGACCGTTTCAGCTGCATGCTTTATCTCGACTACGCCGATCCACGTATTCCGAAAGGCGGAATGCGTTTTCCGCGCGATAGATCTCGAACGCGATACGTGCGGAATAGAGATACGTATCGGAACCGCCGTCGTTTTTCCGTTCGACAATGTTACAACGTTTACCTCTCCCTCGACAAAAATTTATTTCATCGTAATTGTACCGGGTTCGATCTTAAAAGTCTCCGTGAAATAAGCTTCGACGTTCGAGCGTTCGAGCGTTATTGTGCGTCGCGCGGCAACTTATTTTTTGGTCCCCCCGGTAACTTTATATCTCACGAATTACGATAATGCCGCGAATGAGCAGGAGAACGGAGCACGTTTGTGCTTCGGAAAATGCGCCCACGCCGCAAATGCGAATACGGCGAAGTGACGGCAAAGTGCTCGTCAAATTATAGATATGCACTCGGGAAAACGTTTACCGTGTCGTTGAAGCGTACGACGACGACGACGACGGTACTCTTGCTCGTTGCTCGATAAATTTCCTTCTAGGAGAGCGCTACCGTTTCTCCTAAGCGGCTCGTCCGGAGAGAGAAGAAATAAAGACACAAAAAAGAGAGAGAGAGAGAGAAAACAGAAGGGTTCACCTTTTCCCCCGGTAATTTCATTATCTTGGTCGGGACGTCACGATATCTTTATTTAACCCACTTTAACGATATGGCGCGATATGAAAACTCACAAATAAGAGATTACGTTTCTCTTACGCGAAGATTGCAGAAAATACTCGTCTTGTAAATCTGAGTAAATTTTCCGAGCAATGATATACGAAACCGGTTTTGATCCGAAGAAAAAAAGGCTCTCCCGCTTCGCTTCCATCAAGATCGCCAATAATGCATGTTTTAAGTGCGACGGCATTAAGAGGCTATTAGTACTCGTCGAACATGTGGGAAGAGATTTACGTATAGCTATATCGAGTTTGATTAAGTGCGCGCTCGGCGAAAGTTTCGTGTCTCTTATTATAGAACTTAAAACTTAATTCTCTTGTTTAAGAAAGAGAGAGAGAGAGAGAGGGAGAGGAAGAGGAGGGGATAATTTAGTTTTATTTCTTTTTTAAAGTTGCTAAATAAATAAAGCGAAAGAAGGGAGAGAGAGAAAGAACATTCATTTATCATACAACTTTTAGTGGAGGCGTACAAATTGACTCGGTCGCTTATCATTGATATCAGGCCAATTTTTGCTTCCCTCAAATATCGACTCATAATTCACGACGCAGCGCAAAATTCAACGCCTCTTTTTCGCTAATCCCGTCGCGTATCGCGAATAAATTCGAACAACGAAGATCTGGCAAAGGGTTGCTGACTTATCGTCGACGCATATGTAGCATCGTGTATGAATACTTGTCATGCTAACCCTAATACACGCGATCAGCATTCTGTCGGTTATTTTAGATGCATTCGCCCTCGTGTTATTACGCGCAGACTATTTAGATTTTACCTAGAATAGAAGCGCGCTAGGGACAGACAGGCCAGATAACTGGATCGAATTTGGCACAATGACAGATCTAATTATGTATTTATAAAAGATCTCATATATAATAGCCATTATGTACACTGCCTCTCCCGGTAATGTCAAAATAATCGCACAAAGATAAATCGTATAAATATATTATATAATAAAATATGAAACGTCTATGGCGAATTTAATATCGGCAAAGCTTCTTTCTCTTTTAACGCAATTTCAACAGCGTTCCGTTAAACAGCATTAGAATTAAAAATGTAAAGAAAATTTTAAATTTGTTATAATATTATAATACAGCAAAATTATTTAGATTATAATAAAACGATTAATAAATAAATTTAATTAATAATTAATTTTGAAAACAATAAATTAATAAATTAATAAATTAATGATAAGATTAGATGAAACGCCCAGATGCGAAACTTTTAACTACGGGTTCAATACGTGTAACATTCGTCGTTTAAATCGAGGTTATTTGTCACTTTATTTATAACTATATTTCTTGCTTTGATTAGAAGAGGACAATCCAATGTTTCGACCGCCGAACAGCGTGATTCACGAAGAAGCAAGAACGCAACGCATTGTCTTGCTACTCACGTCACCGCGCATAACACTTGATGCAATTGCCTGTAAACCGTTCCGTCAACGATCATCGCTTATAAACGATCTCTATTCCGACTTAGATATATAGATCGTTTGCGGCATCATCGGATAAAAATAAATCGTGCCCTCCCCCCTTGGGGAGAGGGGAATATACGTGTTTCATTGACGAATAAAGTTCGCTCTACCGTGTTTCGTGAGTAATTCCGCGAAGGAGAAAAGAAGATGTTCCGATTCCGCGAAACAACATTTGCAACTTTTCAATTATCGCGACTCAGTCGATTTTCGATGAACGAAGGACTCCTTTTTGCGAGGAGCACGAGCGCCAACTCGTTGGCCGATAATGAACAGAAACGAACGCGCGATAATCAAGTTTGAAGAACACCTCGGAGACTCGAAGTAAAATTAAAACTTCGCAGCTTGAATGCAGAAAATGCGATGTATCTCATTCAGAACTTGGATCTTGTCTCGCGCTTGAGGGGCCCGAGAACAATTTTCAACTTTCGTATAGTCTAGTTAACTCGATTCTTCGCGCGAACGTTGCGCGGTAATTCTCTCTCGATATCACTTTTATCACACATAATATTTTCTGTCTCACGAAGACGCACGCTACGTATATACGCACGTAGCGTCCCGTAAGGGAGGAATGTCAATTGAACGAAATCCCGAAGTCGCCCCGGCAAGAGACACGAGAATCGCGGGGCTTACCTTACGTGGTTCCGGTGCATAAATCCCGGGCAAGGGAGCCAGCAGGTGCAGACCGGCGGGATTCGGGATGCCGGAGGCCGGGTGTCCCGGCGGAATCGGCAGCGGCACCAACTTCAGGCCCCAGGGCAGATACCAAGGCGCCGTGTGATGCATCCTGGTCTCTCAATCGCGATCGGCGACGCAGGTCGATCGAGGATCACGATCCAGCGTGCGGATTCCACCTCGCGATCGACGAGACGATCGGGAAAAACGGAGACCGGAAAAGAGACCGACTCGCGGGACGAACGTGTTTTTCTTTTCCTCGAAGCGCCAGAGGAGGTGAGGGCAAAGCGAGAGGAAAAAGGGGATCACCTTGGCATTTTCCAAGCCAACTCCGTATCCGTTATCGAGATAAACTTCGGTATTAACTGATTTTCTCTCGAAAAGTACGCTTCTTAACCCCTGACACGTCACACGCGCGAAGGATGCGAGAAACGATTACGCGCGGTTAACCTCGTCATCGCGCGTGCGCTTAGAGAAAGTGCATTTAATTGTAAGATTGACACCGCGCTCTCTCGGTGTCGTGGCACACCGAATGTCACGCACCGTATGTGCGTGTATATATATACGCGTATTTATGTGCGTATGCGCTCGTATCGCCGATACAACACGTTCGATTCGCGAAATGCGAAGAGATAACTCTCGACGAGACGTGTCCGATACAAGCGCGCAGCGTCGACTGATCTAGGGAGTCTACGGACGCGAGCACATGGCCGCGCGCGTCGACTCCCCCCACCACGCCACCTACGGCGTCTCCCACCACCCCGCTAGATCAGCGGGCTCCGCCGCTCCGGGTCGGCAACGTACGTCACGAGCTACGACGAAGAATGAGATTTCTGAGGAAAATCTAGAATTACACATCGATATTTCTTTCTTTTTCGAATGTATATATAATTGTTTGCAAACATTTAAACCCCTCGTGGATTACTTTAATTTTCACACATATATATACAGGCTTCTTAAACTTTATATATGTGAGTCGCATCTGATTTCGAGGATATAGCCTTTTCTGCAACACTTTAAAATTATTTTATTACTTTATTATATTAGTTATTTTATACGATTAGGCTGGATCGTTCAGTTATTTTATTATTGGAAACGTTTATGTTATTGTTTATGTTTTTCTACTTCGTTTACATTGTTTGTGTTTATATATGTTAGTACGTGACTACATGATTAAAGATCGATTCACGCACAGCTTGAACTTTAAGAATAAAACTCGCTAATGCATTTTGCGTCTAATTTCTAGTAATCCATCATTCACATACATCGATTCCCTGTTTTCTATATGAAACGAGATTGAATTTCGTTTCGTGTAGACAGTAGGGAACAATGCATAACCTTGACCTTGTTTTATACGAAAAATACGTGCAACAACAGTGAGTTTTTAAATTAGATAAAAATCATATTTTAAAGTGTCGTATCTCTGCTAGAATAAAAAACGACTCTCGTTTAATTCAAAGTGAGTACGATTTATTGTTATAGGAATGTATATTTTACAATATATGTGAAAATTAAATTTGTGAGAAGAGACGTAAGTTTCTGTAAATAATTATCTAAACTCTAATGTAAAAAACATACTGTATTATATTTTTACTATATTATTTAATATAATATAAAGATATATAAAGCACATTATTTTTTATTCTAATTTTAATCTATTTTATTATCATAGTATCAATAAAAAAGATAAATAAAGATTTTCTTCAGCATTATTCTCCTTTCATTATTAGTTCGTTTATATGTTATTCTTACAATAAAGAGAAAGTAGTTACTTGCTTGCAATTAATTAAAAAGTATTTATTCTTCTTCGTCCTAGTTTTTCATTATAACGAATATAAATGCTGCAATTAATATGTAATATATATCTTGAAAAATGGAGAGAGAAAATTCAAATCCCACAATTGCGTTTTATTCACCATGCAAACATAAATATAATTCTTATTGTTATATAAAAATTATTTTTAAACTCTGTCCTCGTATATTTAAATATATAATATATAAAATGTTTTATTATATTCGCAATAAAAATTGAAAACCGAGAAGGTTAAATACCGAATTTTGAGCAAATATAGCGAGAGATATTCCAAACAAGATCTAGTAACTTTGCTCTACGGTAATCTCATTTCGGAATTGATGGCGCATGGATGTCACAGGATCAAGCTTTGATGTCAGGAAGCGCATCGCGACGAACGTTGGCTCGTTCGCGAGAATTAAGGGATATCCACCGGGCGGTAACTTATGCTGAATCCGAATCATCCGGTCCGTTGGTTCCCTGATTTCGGAGCAATCTTGCCGGACCGCCGAACAGAAGCGCTTGACGCATGTCTACGTCAGAGATATAACGGACATTCAATTCGCGATTAATTTAGACGTGAATCAAGAGCGAGTCGGATGTCAATGCGAAACCAAAGATATACCGAGCTGAACGGTAACGAAATAGAAACACGACGTAAGCCGACCGAATTTACTTTGGATAATTAAATGGAAAATGCCAAGACCCAAATGCCAAGACAATGACGTTGAAATAATTAATGACAAAGATACAGAAAAATCTAATGATAAAATAATCGTTAAATATAAATTATATTTCCTGGAATCAGTGTCAGGCGCAAAGATGAAAAAAACAAATGGTTCGCGTTTCAAAAACAGGAAGAGGACATTAAATTAGTCTTATCGCCCGATATTATATCAACATAATATTTTAATTAGAAACTAAATTTACAGCGCCCGATGCCCGAATCGATACTCGTGTCCACAATGCGTGTACATCCGGTGGAATTATAATTAAGTATAGTTTAATTAGGCTGTCCCAAAGTTGGATGTATACCCCCCCTCTCCCCCCGGGAAAACTGACCCCATCTAACTTCAATCCCGGAGATGGCTCGTGTCCGTCGTAATGGTACCCCCGTCGGCTCAATTTTATCATTTATTTATCGATATTACTTTGGAAATTATGTACACTACAAACAAGTCCATCGGTTTCGTAAACCGACGAAGACCGAGTGGAACGTTCCTTTCAATATGTAATTTAATCTGGTATCAGGAAAGAGATGAGGGGGGTGGCGTTAGTCGGAGTATCTGAAATGGAACTGATGTAGCCAATGTTGTTCCGCGCGGAGGAGATAGAAAGACAAATATCTGGCGTGCAAACACGCGATGCTACCCTCCCATTCACTTTCAAGCGCGCCGAGTGACGTTGGCTATTTCCATTTCCATGACATTGAAATATATGCGGGGTACGTCTGTGAAAAGATGGGAAATCAATAGTAAATACGGACTTTTCTATTTCAGGCTCGACGCGCGAGAACGATTCTATATAAAAAACCTTTGTAAAATAAGGACTAACTTTTATAAAATATGATCGACGCGCTCGTTCATCTCGAGATATCTGTCATTCTCTTTCGTTCAGCTTCTAGTATTTGAGATTTCTACGTTGTATTACGAAAGACGAATACATCTCGATACGCAAAATAATGTCTATATAAGCGTTTCTCGTCTTCCGCGATCTACACAGCCATCGGCGAATAACCGTGCACGAGATGTGTGCAATATGTCGAAGTAAATATTGACAAGCTATTAACCGTGCGCAGAAGCGACCGTCGAATATTAATATTAATACGCTGACGTGACAACTTGGTAATGACGATTTCGCCACTTTCGGGGAATCGAAACATCGTGGAAATTTCTGAGGCATCGATTAACGACCTCGCTAATTGCTCGATGTGTCACAGGCATGAGAACGCGCGCGTAAACGCTCGAGAACCAAAAATAAAAGTGAACTCTACCGGGAAAAACAACCTATTATTCTTGCATAACCCAAGCTTTAATTATAGTTTGGAAGGATGCATCGTCTCGCGATTTTACAAGAGTTCAAACATTGTTATTCAGCTTAACGGAACAGCAGAAAGAACGAGAAAAACAACTAACTAAACTTGGTAGAAGAAAGAATCCACGACCTCCGACACCGTATTAATCCAATCGAAGTTCTGCCTAGGAACACCGAAGGGACACAGCGACGAACTCGCGGGCGAAACTTTTTCCATTCATGTTGTAATAAAGTTCGTATTTCCACGCGCATCCGAATCGGTAAAATGGATCTAACGAAATATTAGCTGAAGCAACTATATGAGTCAATATTTTAGTTTCCAAAAGCTCGCGAGATATATCAGAAAAAAAGAAAAAGGAAATACTTTCTATCAGATCTCTTTCGCGTTCACATCTAATTTTTTGATATTTTCTATCGATATCGCGAAGATTTGAATTTTCGAAAGGCAGTCTTCATTTATTCTCGCGCAGAAAGTTTCGGAAGCTACGTACAAGTAAGTTTCTTCAGGCAAAAAGATTAAATCGCGAAAAAGAACCGTCCAGTGACGCGGTCGCAAAAGCTACATCTTCGATTCTGGATTCTCGACCCGGAAACTTTAAAAAGTCGTCGCTCGTAGATAAAAGTCGAAAAGCCGGCGTGCATTATCGTAAAGTGTATTATCGTCGTGAACATATTTCGCGGTTACTTAAAGAAACGCATGTTCTTTCAGCCTGCGACATACGCATACAGAGTGCATCCAAACAAAAGAACGAAAGAAAGAATTCTTTTACTGAAACGCGAACTTAAATTCTCGATCACGGATCTAGTGTCCTTTCGTCCAGGTTACAGTCTGTGTAAACGTACTTTTATATGCGACACGCGATGGATCGTTGACATAGGGGCCAACTTTTGCGTAACACATGTCAACGTAGTCGTATCACTCTCGATACGGGCGAAAGAACACGCAGAAACCGCACGTAGGATCGCGTGCCTGATTAAAAATTTTTCCTTGTCCCACTTTACGGGCATTTAGTACCCATTCATTCAAATCGATAAATATATATTTTAGTTATGTCTGCGAATATGTAAATGAAAAGAGATATGAATCTGTGGCTTAACACACACAAGGGTATTATCCAACTCGAGATAAATAATTTTTAGATTATTACCGGATGATTAAATGGACGAATTAATATTAGTTTTGCTCACGATATTAATTTATAAATTAATTAATTTATAACGATTATAATGTATTGCCACGAGGCATATTTATGCCTCTTTTTTTTTAGATCGTAATATTAGTTCTACCAGTCGAGCCACGAGCACTTTACAGCTTACTCGATTGAGTTGCCTGTACGTAACGTGAATATGTAAATTGTAATCCACTTACATAAGAAACAAACGTTAACTGTCAAATTACTGTCACTTCATAATCTCGCAACAATGTATTCTACATACGCGTTGACTAGTATGAAGATATAAAAAGAATCCCCAGGTCAACTTGATCAAATGTAGCCTTGATAAATCAGACGTGACATAAAAATTTTTATTTCTTCCAATGAATAATGATATCAACCATATCTTCTTTTTTCGAAATCTTTATGAAATCTATTTTTTTTTTTTTTTATATATATATACATTCTTTTGTTATTTTTTAATATATCAACTAAAAATGTGTATTTCCCTTAAAAAATTATGTTTCCAACAGTTTCAAATATTTTTTTCCCTTGAAATGTTGTGCTGCTATGTCGTATAATTTTCCTTTTAATTTAGGCACACCTACATTTAATTAATAAGCGGAAGCGAATAATCGGGCGAAACATTCTGCATACACAGAGCGGCGGTCACTCGTCGCACGACGTTACCTAACATCCATCGATTATGATTACCGCAGATATTCATACAAACAACGGAATCGGTCGTTCATATCGTATCGTATCGATTCGCCTTTTGCGACGATTGCCTCGCACACGCCGTCCGGCCGGCATTCGATTCGATTTAGCGAGCGTGCACGGAACGAGCGCGCTCCAGGATGTAGTCTATAATCGCTTCTCTTTTTTTCGAAATCTTTATGAAATCTATTTTTTTTTTATATATATATATCTTGTATCCTTTTTTTAACGAGAATATCGCGACAAGTCGTCGCTTATCGCGTTATTAGTGCAACGACAAAAAAAGCGTGGATATGATTAAAAATAACGATTGTCGTTGATGCGAATTTCGTGGAACACGGCATGCAGAGCGTATTTTTGCCAAAAGTATACCTTTCCGGTCTCTGCTTTTCCCTCTCCCTCTCTGTAACCTTTTCTTCCTAAACCGAAATAGACGACCGCGGGTGGTTCTCCAGCCGGCAATCTCGTCTCTCAGAGGCTCAGGGTGAATTACAGTCGCGTATCTTCTCCGTTTGGCGCTATAACTCGCGTAGGTGGACAAAGAGAGCCGCGCCTCAGGCTATTTACCCCCGTTGATGTTTGTACGCCGTAGCGGATAAAAACAAGCCTCGCGGCGCCTTGGATTTCTCGTTGCGATTCCGGAAGAAAAACTACGCGGTCCGCATCATCGTCGACGTTACATCGATTATTTCGATCGGCTATTGGGATCTCTTCCGCTTTCTCTCGTCGCACGATAAGACAATGAAAACATGTCGCCAAAACGATAAAAATCCCGACAGCACAAACATCTTTGTGTCTCTCGACATGCTGATAAATAACACGGTCGTGACGAGGTTCCCTCAAAAAGCCGAAGGAGTAATTTGTTAAGGGGGGTAAACAGAGAAATATCGCGCCGCGCAAGAAATGGCAAGAGTTTTTGGCGAGCGAAATAAGTGACTTCGCGCAAGACGGGCGGTTGTTTAAAAGCACCTGTCGTCGGTTTGTCATCCGCGGTATAAGAGAATATCGTCGCGCGAGACTCGGCCGACTGTGAATAATTTACAAGCACGTTCGTATATATATATATATATATATATATATATATATATATATATATATATATATACAGACGCACGTACACGTATAGGAAAAGAGACCAACATAATGGCTACTATGAAATTCGTGCAGCGGCACTACGATCTTTCGCCCAGGAATGCACCGTTCGCCGCTCCGGCATTCGCCTCCGCATAAAAGCGAAGGCGCGCGTATTTGGACCGAGTCTCGAAGAACTTTTCGGAATTTCGTCGCGACGGAAGTGATGTCGTTATGAAGTTCAATGAGCTCGATTTTGAATCGCGCGAGAACGTGCTCGCTCGAGCGAGGAGAATGTTGAAAGCGAATGCATCAGCGAGGATAATTAGACGCGGTATATATATATATATATATATATAAGTTGCAAGACGAAGATTATTCGAAAATTCCGACGATTGCTTACGAGATCAGTTACGTGTATATACGAGTAAATACTCGTTATTACGAGTATATACACGCACGTAATAAGTAATTATAAAAATCATTTTACTACTGTAACTTCCAATACATAACTGGCAACTTTACATAATCACTGATGGTAAAGGAATCGATATCCCATTTTGTAATCAGTTATGCAACCGAAATTTCGCGAGCGCACTTTCATACCGCACCGTTAAATGAGAGGTAGAGGTCCGAAATTATGATCGATGCCCTAAATATCTGAAATTTTGTCGGTCGAGTAAGAAGGCGTGCGCGTTTGATTACTATAATATTATACGCAAGAGAAATTCAACCGTTAAAGAGGTGTTTAATTTACCTTGCGGATTTAAGCGTAACGAGAAAGATGAAGCATATATCGATCTTTATTGTCGAGACACGTTCTCTCTCTGCTGATGAACCTGCGACGCGAAGAATAAACTTCGCTTCGAACTAACCTTATGCTACTTTGCCATTTTACGAAAATGGAACAAAGTCGTGAGATGAAGTCTGTGTTTAGTTTCGCAACTCTAGAGTAACATCGGCTGGGATTATAATTCTTGTGCTTTGAAGAACTTTATTATACTCGATATGTTCTTAATAAAGTGCTAACAATAAAAAAATACTCGAACGGTATTCTAAACCACGTGATATTAATATTAACAATTAATTAAATAAATTTCAATATATGAGTAAATATCTTATCGATCTTAATTTACATAAATCAATTATGGTAAAAAGAATTTTATGACGCAGAAAATGCTTACGGGTAAAGAGTCAAGTGATGCTGGTGTGATGTCAGTGATGCTGAAGCGAACACACCGATTATAATGCAACAATGGCTACTAGCACGCTCGATTTTTGTCGATAGAAATAAACCAATGACCGGGGTGATGCATTTTAACGGCTATGGCGCTGACGTAGTATAAATTTGTCGACCTATACCGAGAACTTCGCTTTTTTACCACGTTAACAAAAAACAAAATTAAAGATCAACGGGTTGCATTCATACACGTGGCGGCTAATGTACAAAGCATTACTAGTCGTACATACATTTTAAACAGACTATATATTCATTAAAAAATTAATATAACAGATTATAGAAATTCATTAAATAAATTATTACGATTGCAACGAATATCATTATAGAAAGTACAACTCTTTTCATATTTATTCAATATTTTAATTAGCATAGTAAACGTGTCAATTTCAAATTTAAGTTAAAAAATGGTATTTCGATTTTAGAGAGAAAGCATCTCTTTGATGAGATTCCCCGAGCACTATATTATATAACGCATTCATATTCGGTATTTCGTAAACCGATCTAATTATAAAATCAGTCTAGTAATATGATCGAGTATAGATATCTCTCTATAAGCATAAGGAAGAACATCTTCGAGAGTAAAATCCATATTTTGGCAAAACTCATTCATACAGCACGGAATTGGCAAGTGCAGCGAAAATTCCGCATAGTAGTAAGCGATACCGTTTCACTTCGTATACGAGGAAAATGCCGCGCGATAGCAAATAGTCCACTTTATATTTTTTGGACGAAATGTTTTATTTACAATCCGAAAAACTTTCCAATTTATCCAAAAAATTCCGCTCGCAGATACTATGTACATTCCAAAACGCGAATATATTATCATCTGGCATATTTTAATCTAAAATAAAATCTCTATGAAATTAGCATCTACCAATTTCAGAATCTCAATAGACAATGGATAGAAAGAGTATTCTCTCCAAAAAATTTTACAGTCCCTGTGACACATTTTTTTAAAAAAAAGATTCTGTTGACTTTACACAGGTGAAAATAGCTTAACACGTTCATTAAGCGGGACGGGAATATGTAATATCATATGTACACACACATGTAATATTAATGTACATTCTATATGGATACTTGTACATGAAAAAGAATCAATGATGATATATGTAGAGAGAGAGAGAGATTCGCGTCGTTACCTTCTCACTAAAGTCTCGCGGATGACAACAAGGCAACCGCGTATAAACAGAGTACTATTTGTCACAAAAACAAGCGATTTTCATCTGTGTGTCGTCGCACTATCTCTCACGTAAAATACAATCTCTTATATTATCTCTTGTAAAATACGTGACAAATGTTAGATAGATATATTAGACGCGATTATTCTCTCAAAAATTAGAGATAATCAGCGCGATTTACTAACTCTCGAGATTAACGATTCGTAAAAATAGCCGACACGACGATTATTTATCGAAACAGACATTTCTCGTAATATATTTGTTGCCGCCACAAAATATTTTTATATTTTTATATTCAATAATATTATATACGTATTATATTTTACAAAGAAATATAATAATTATTCCAATATTTTGATGCATGGACAAATGCATAGTTGTTAACAAATAACACAAATGCATAATTTACAATTTTTATAATAATAGATATTTTAATGTCGCAATGTTCCAGCTTTACAATAAATGTAAAAGGAACTGTATTTTTTACATAATTCGTACTGTAAAATTTTCACCATGTAGTTTCCGTGTTGTTCTCTCATGGAAATATAATAAAATTCGTGTACGGAAGTGCCGTTCAAAGTGCCGCCCGATCGTAATTAACCGTGTTTTCGCGAGTGTTGCGTGAGTGCCACGAAAAATGGACAAGAGAAAAAAAGAAGACTCTCAGGCAACGGTAGAGTCATGAGATGAGCACTTTATAATTTATTTAATTTATAATTTGTCATTTATAAAAAAAATTACTCCACGATAGTGGTCCATTTTATATCATTCGGTAATGTAATGTAAATGTGTGGTATAAATTTCTAGATTTTATTTTATGAAATACTTTTAAAATATTTATAATTGAATTAATATTTTTATATAAATAAATATGAAATACTTCAATATTACGTTGAGATTTATGATCACTATATTATTTGTATAGTATATGTATGTACATAAGAGAATTAAATTCTTATCATAAAAGATTCTTATATTAGAAAAGTGTACATTTAAAAAAAAATCTTTCTTCAGAATTTATGTAAAATTTTTCATAATAAATTTTATTTAATGCCTATTTAAAAAGAACGAAGAATTAAATTGCGCGTATAAGCACAATATAATTATTTTTTATATTAATTATTTTGGACACTGTTTTATAATTGGAATTTGCATTTTACAAATTATCATGTATCACAACTCCGCCGTTGCGAATCTCTCGTACCGGTGTGTGTCAAATTATTTTTTATTACGATTTAATAATATGTATCCAGCTGAAATGTCAGAGTGAACAGAGTCATTCTGGTCATTAGTAAATTAATATTTTTCTAAACGCAAGATATCCCAAGGAAGGCAATAGTAATTTTTGTTTGCTGCATATAACGCTGATTTCTCGTAGTTGTAAGTTATTGCCACAGTATATCTTTTTTGTCGCTTCATTCTTTCAACGGCGAAATAAAAAAGTCGAAATTTTGTATCGCGATATTTTATCATCGAGATAACGACACAATATTTTTGCCGGAAAAACACTCTTCCCCTCCGCCTAACATTAAAATGTCATCGTAATGGAAACGCGAACGTTTAAACGATAGGGTTACTTGCGAGTTCATTTAGAGATAGCACAAATAAAAAACCGATAAAGAACGTCTCACATGCACAAGCGCGTCTGTTTTCTCGCCCACTTAATCGTTTATCACGCGACACGTTTTTACGAGGTCGTGCACGGCCCCTTATTACTACTAACGAGACCGTTAATATCGTACATCAAAGTGTAACCGAGTTTCGCAGCCGAAAGTCGGACATCGTGAACGAGTATGTGTTTAGCGTTTCGACGTTTCATTATCGACAAACTTTACGACCCTCCTCAGGGACTCGTCGCCGACACGTGCTTTCTTTGAAATGAAACTCGTCCGTTTCTTCGGCGAAATAGTCCACTTTATATGATATTTTTTGGACGAAATGTTTTATTTACAATCCGAAAAACTTTCCAATTTATCCAAAAAATTCCGCTCGCAGATACTATGTACATTCCAAAACGCGAATATATTATCATCTGGCATATTTTAATCTAAAATAAAATCTCTATGAAATTAGCATCTACCAATTTCAGAATCTCAATAGACAATGGATAGAAAGAGTATTCTCTCCAAAAAATTTTACAGTCCCTGTGACACATTTTTTTAAAAAAAAGATTCTGTTGACTTTACACAGGTGAAAATAGCTTAACACGTTCATTAAGCGGGACGGGAATATGTAATATCATATGTACACACACATGTAATATTAATGTACATTCTATATGGATACTTGTACATGAAAAAGAATCAATGATGATATATGTAGAGAGAGAGAGAGATTCGCGTCGTTACCTTCTCACTAAAGTCTCGCGGATGACAACAAGGCAACCGCGTATAAACAGAGTACTATTTGTCACAAAAACAAGCGATTTTCATCTGTGTGTCGTCGCACTATCTCTCACGTAAAATACAATCTCTTATATTATCTCTTGTAAAATACGTGACAAATGTTAGATAGATATATTAGACGCGATTATTCTCTCAAAAATTAGAGATAATCAGCGCGATTTACTAACTCTCGAGATTAACGATTCGTAAAAATAGCCGACACGACGATTATTTATCGAAACAGACATTTCTCGTAATATATTTGTTGCCGCCACAAAATATTTTTATATTTTTATATTCAATAATATTATATACGTATTATATTTTACAAAGAAATATAATAATTATTCCAATATTTTGATGCATGGACAAATGCATAGTTGTTAACAAATAACACAAATGCATAATTTACAATTTTTATAATAATAAATATTTTAATGTCGCAATGTTCCAGCTTTACAATAAATGTAAAAGGAACTGTATTTTTTACATAATTCGTACTGTAAAATTTTCACCATGTAGTTTCCGTGTTGTTCTCTCATGGAAATATAATAAAATTCGTGTACGGAAGTGCCGTTCAAAGTGCCGCCCGATCGTAATTAACCGTGTTTTCGCGAGTGTTGCGTGAGTGCCACGAAAAATGGACAAGAGAAAAAAAGAAGACTCTCAGGCAACGGTAGAGTCATGAGATGAGCACTTTATAATTTATTTAATTTATAATTTGTCATTTATAAAAAAAATTACTCCACGATAGTGGTCCATTTTATATCATTCGGTAATGTAATGTAAATGTGTGGTATAAATTTCTAGATTTTATTTTATGAAATACTTTTAAAATATTTATAATTGAATTAATATTTTTATATAAATAAATATGAAATACTTCAATATTACGTTGAGATTTATGATCACTATATTATTTGTATAGTATATGTATGTACATAAGAGAATTAAATTCTTATCATAAAAGATTCTTATATTAGAAAAGTGTACATTTAAAAAAAAATCTTTCTTCAGAATTTATGTAAAATTTTTCATAATAAATTTTATTTAATGCCTATTTAAAAAGAACGAAGAATTAAATTGCGCGTATAAGCACAATATAATTATTTTTTATATTAATTATTTTGGACACTGTTTTATAATTGGAATTTGCATTTTACAAATTATCATGTATCACAACTCCGCCGTTGCGAATCTCTCGTACCGGTGTGTGTCAAATTATTTTTTATTACGATTTAATAATATGTATCCAGCTGAAATGTCAGAGTGAACAGAGTCATTCTGGTCATTAGTAAATTAATATTTTTCTAAACGCAAGATATCCCAAGGAAGGCAATAGTAATTTTTGTTTGCTGCATATAACGCTGATTTCTCGTAGTTGTAAGTTATTGCCACAGTATATCTTTTTTGTCGCTTCATTCTTTCAACGGCGAAATAAAAAAGTCGAAATTTTGTATCGCGATATTTTATCATCGAGATAACGACACAATATTTTTGCCGGAAAAACACTCTTCCCCTCCGCCTAACATTAAAATGTCATCGTAATGGAAACGCGAACGTTTAAACGATAGGGTTACTTGCGAGTTCATTTAGAGATAGCACAAATAAAAAACCGATAAAGAACGTCTCACATGCACAAGCGCGTCTGTTTTCTCGCCCACTTAATCGTTTATCACGCGACACGTTTTTACGAGGTCGTGCACGGCCCCTTATTACTACTAACGAGACCGTTAATATCGTACATCAAAGTGTAACCGAGTTTCGCAGCCGAAAGTCGGACATCGTGAACGAGTATGTGTTTAGCGTTTCGACGTTTCATTATCGACAAACTTTACGACCCTCCTCAGGGACTCGTCGCCGACACGTGCTTTCTTTGAAATGAAACTCGTCCGTTTCTTCGGCGCCGTAGTTTCGCCGTTCGCGCGACACGTTCTCATTCGGATGAGATCAAGGGAGAACAAAGTTCTCACGTAAAAATAACGACAACTCCTCGACAATACCAGATGCTACACGATCGCCGCGACCTACCGTATCGGAGAGAGAGAGTCCGCATCGAAAGCGATAACATACTAACATGACACATCGATGCACGTGATCATCTTAATCAGCTGATATTTTGTCAAGACAAAATCGTTAATCAGTTAATTAATATTATAACTATATTTAAAAGTAGAAAAACCACTTATAATAATTTTCCGACTTCAAGGAAAATCCGACATTTGTCCACGATGCTGATTTTAATAAAGACTATTTCGATTAAAAAAGATAAATTTAAACCTCTGAAATTGGCCCAATTATTATCGGATGTATATCTCGATTTATCGATTAGTCTGTTCGTTCACTTCTCAGCTATGTCAGCTAAACAAATCGTAGTTAATAAAAACGTACAATATTTATCCAGTCGACCCCGATGAATAAATCGCGCGACAAACTCGGACGCGAATCTCGGTCGAAAAAAAATTATTCAACGACGAGCTGGCATATACATAGTTGCAATTCAAAAATAATCCGAGATATCACAGTCATATATGCAGCAGTACATATCATTTGTATACCTCCGACTACAAAGTCTTCGATAAATTTGAAATCGTCCATTTCTTGCATCGCGAAAACTTAATAAATTGTCGCGTGTGCACGATACAACAATTATGTCTTATAAACTTGATCATTTTTCACACAAGACGAGCTTCGTATATATGTGAAGCATATGAGAGACAGATTCAGCTTTCGACAAATAGACGAATAATAAATCGTCTCGGAGATCAGGGGAAACATGGGTTATATATTTATACTCAGCGTCTTTTACTTCCAAGCCAATTGCGGCTCGTATCAAAACCGTCAGCTCGTGCATAATTTTGCACTTAAATGTTTCATCGTGCCGACGTCTATATGTATACGAATTACATTTGTCGACGTTGAAAACCGATCGCATCGATGTCGGGATTGCATTATAATTCCGAACAGTTGTCTCTTTATCCATAGATAGGACTGCGAAGGTAAACAGCTTTATCGGGGATGCCCGATACATTAAATCGAGAATGCAGACCGCGAGCGCGACCTTAAAAAAAGAATGACACCATAATATAATGCAATATTTTATCCTAGTCCGACCGCGACGAAGTCTCGGGAGATTCAATGCTCTGCATTGCAGTCGAGGGATGCACTACCGAATCGTCTTAGCTTAAGCTTAGTCCCCTTTTAGCCCGCTTTAGCCAGCCGCGTCGTATCTCACTCGCCGTACGTAACACACAGACGTCATTTTTCATCTCCGCGAAGACACCGCGCCGCAATATAATTCCGCAGACGCTGCGACGGTACATACTTACATCATTTAACCCTTTACACTTCGTCCGCATTAGCGATAAGCTGGCAGTGCGTCCCGTATATCTTTTACAGAGCGGTATAGAGCGCAGCTTTAAGAAAAGCGTCGTGCGTGAAAACTTTCGCAAACATATACATCACAAAAAAAGAAAATACCGACATTTATTATGTTTTCCTAAATATTTAATATTTTTATGTCATACACATTTCTTGCGACATATATTTTTCTATTATAAATTTCTCCAAGCATATAGCGTTTTGTGTACCCCACTTTGAGTTTATAACATACGCGATCGAAAAATTTGGAAGTTTAAGAACTACAAATTATGTTTTGCGTGGATTTACATTTATTTCATTTAACACGTAACGTTTAAAATATTTTCGTCACAATAAGACAAACGAAAGCTTTTTCGTTAGTGCGTAATTTATGCCGTGATAGTCTCAAGGAGTACATTGTGTGCTTGGCAACAGGTGAAGGACGTTAATTAAGAAGTTTGCGCGCCGGTATTTCGAGCAAAACCCGAGTCTCGGGACGACGAGGATGCTCTCTCTCTCTCTCTCCTCTCCCTCCTATTGTACAATTTACACGCAGACATTTAACGCGATATGAATGTTGCGCACGTCGTGTAACAACGTGTTAACAACTACCTAGAGATAATCCGCTTTTGTAAGGCGTTAACAACTTTGTACGTAATACTCGATGCGTGCGCGTTTTCTGAGCGGATGTTGAGCGTAAAGCGCGTATTCCGAGAATAACTTGAAACATACCGATCGGCGCGTTATATATCCGTGAAGAACTAACTACTGATGGAGAATCTAAATTTTCCTATCACTGTACTCGTTTCCTGAAAGTCCGATCTCTATCCGAAGGAAAATGGATTGGTCTTGGCACGGCGTGTCGCGCACCCGTGCCTTTGGCAGAGGGTAAAACTTAATTAAGGAGCTGTCCGCGATATTTCGGTCGAATTACGCGACACGTCTCACCGCGATACGAACGCGAGCGCGTGGCGAAGTTATCGGAGTCTCGCGATCGTTGACCGTACCGTCGATCTGGTTATCCCGCCGTCCACGACCGGAATCCGATTTTGGGCAGCAGCACCCTTTTACACGCGTGTGTCTCGCGTCATGCGTGATTCCACACGCGTGTCTCTTTCGAAAAGCGCGAACTCGCTTCGCGAGAGGCTTCCTTGCGATTGACAAAGAGAGATAAATGCGGCGGGACAGAAATTGGCCGTGGCGTGTCGAAGACGGGACAGACAGACGGGAGGGACCGAGAAAACGAGAGAAAGAGAGAACATAGTTTGAACGAAGAGAACATGGAGTCGAGGGCCGCGACGTGACCGTGCCAACCTCGAGTTATTCGTATAAGTCGACAGCCCCATCGCGGCCATCTTCTTCTCCCTCTCGACTCCGCCTTCTGACTCCTTTTGACGGCAGAGAGAGAGAGAGAGAGAGAGAGAGAGAGAGAGAGAGACTATGATTTTTCAACTGTGTTTATCGAAATACCGAAAAGTATTTCCGAGTTTCATAAAATGATCTTGACATATTTAATACAAGATCGCAAAAAAGTAACAAAGTATATAGAACAATTCTGTATATATGATTTGACTGCCCTTATGATTTCGCGTGACGATTCACCAGCCGATATAGTCACGCCACTGCGGAGATTTTTAGATTATACAGCGAATGCGAAGAAAATAGAGGAGTGGCGTTATACGACTGCGAAAGTATGAAAAATGCACGTACCGAGGTGAGAATCGCGTAGGGAAAAGGAAGAAGGGAGGTGGGAAGGTTCACCGCAACCGGCGAACTAGGACAACACGGGGTAATGCAATATCGAGGCCTACTGCGTATGCCCCGTTGGTATTGTATCGCTGAAACTTTTTTTTACCGCGTAAAAATAAAATGGCATTCGAGCTGAGAAAAGGAATTGCTTTCGGACTGCATGAGACAAAAGTCGTTCGTAAACCACATCGTGCAGTTGTTGACGCTCGAATTCAACCCCTCTTTTTCGAGACACGAGAGAACCTTTGATCGAATTCGACGAAATAAATGCGTACTTTGTAAAAGCAATATTTATACTCTAAACTTTTGATTTAAATATTAAAGCAATATATATATATAGATATTTCGGTTGTTACTCTTCCACGGAGCAGACAAACGTTCCGCGTTCGGCGAAACAAGAAGGAGCAGTGGAAAGAGGCAGACGGTGGACAGACTTATATTTAGCGCGAGCACGTGGCAGCGTGGCCGGGTATCTCTCTCCCCCTACCAACCCCCAGATAGGTCGGTCGGTCGGTCTGTCTGTCTCTCGGAAAAGCTAATGGCGTTGTGTGGGTACCTGTTGCCCCTGGGGACGCCCAGACATCTCTCCCCCCCCCCGCATCTCTCCACTTCTCCTTCCTGCGCACTCCCTGCAATTCGTTCCCGCCGGAGCAAGCTGCACTCGCAACAGCAACCGACAGCATCATCGCGCGTCTCTCCC
>NW_021848556.1:1572911-1626085 GCF_003651465.1 Formica exsecta
GCCCCTCATAATCAGCGAAGATCGAAAACGCAACTGAGAAGGGGGAGTTGTCGAAACGCGTCTTGGCCGCGGTCCAGATTTTAATTCTCGTTTTTGGCGAGAAATCGAGAGATCGACCGACTGATCGTCGGTTTCCGATGACAACGGCCCCCGACATTTCCTTGTATCAAAATAAAAACACAAATTCCAAGGTTCTCGCCATGACATTTGTCAAATCTTATCCTTTCGTCTCTCTGTCAAGAAAAAATTAGAACGTAATGTCGTTGTCACTTTCTAGTGCAAGGTCATTTCCCTTTCCCCTTTCGAACGACGTCGAAAGTCAAACAGAGGAAGAGAGAGAGGATTTGCACGAGAAGAGCACACGTTACTGTTCAAGGCAAAGATAGACAAATAATAAGATGGATAGATAATCGAGAGAGAGCGAGAGAGAGAATGAATGACTGATCGCGCAGCGAAGCAAACTATGACGTAAGACACCGAGATGATATTACGCAGGTAGGAGGCCCGCGAGGCTTCCGATTAGACAAAAGTAATTGCCACGCACAGTCCGATGGGAGCCCGAGAGATGATTGCCTCGTAGAAATTCAGCTGGACATTCCCATCGCGCGTGATGACCTATTAACTCTCTGTCGTATCTTGACCGACATATTACACTCGATTGCGCGCTGTTTTCGACACACGGCGTACGATCATAATTCATACGTCGCTCGTGGAAATGGGATATCGAAACCCTTTTAGTGTCGCGATTGATCAATCATCGGGAGTGGTCGATTCGATATTTTACGTCCCGTATCATCCCATCGAATGCGAGAGTACCGGCGCAAATCTCTCGTTGAAATATATAAACAATTTCCGTCGCATTACACTCTTGTCGACACGTATATAAGCTTCATTCACTGTTCATTGCTTTATTCGCTCTACGGTATATATCGCGTGATGAAATTTTGTACGATGCATACATATTTGCAATTATGATTAACTCGTAGCGATATATTGCACTGATTCACACGGTACTTATATATATTATATATATATATATATATAAACGTACTCTGTAATACATCTCTACAGGGAAATATTAGAATTAGTTTTGAATTACCTTTGCTCCTTTGTTCCCCGTGTCTAATAATTCAACACTCTACGAGTCGAATTCCATAAATTAATCATATGGCAAATGTAATTGTCGCTTCGTGCGCAAAGTATTGACGAAATTATCCACGTGATGGCATTATGCATTGTCAAACTCGACAATGCGCGAATCTCACGTAAGCTACGAAACGTTAATAATTACAGTGCTGAACAAAACTATTCGGAGTGTAAATAATTAAACTCCAAACCAAGCAGACTTGCACAATTGTCTAATTATTGCGATTAACGAGAATGACAATTTAATATCGATGCCTGAAATATATCGAAAATTTATCGTGGCATTTTCTCGAAAAAGAAACATTTGTTTGAAGACGCCATGAATTTTATCTATCAACCGTTGCGGACAGAACGACCCGCTCTGTTGTACTCGTAAATATATAAAATGCAATTCTCTACAAGCTGAGTCCAGCTGAGTCGCATGAGAACAATTTTATCGCTTTATGACTCCTTCCCCTTTCGCGGACGCAAGTTACCGCGTAAAAAAGAGGAAATAAAAAAATCGGAGAACTGAAAAAAAGAGGAGAGCAAAGCACGACTCGCTGGACCGAAACCTCGCATTGGCAATCGACTTTCACTATTCGCGCAAGGTTGATCGGCTCTCGTGCGTCGAAATTCACGCGCGCAGATAAGCGGAATGAAAAAAAAAAAAAAAGACAAAAGTAGAAAAACCGAAAATCAAATCACGCTCGGAATGTTCGAATCCAGTATGGCAATCGCCCAACGTGAGGAACCCCGTGAAACAAGGCGAGCGTGATGTAACGTTATTAGTACCGGGCTTTCGTTGTATCGGGAAACTGCGTGACCGGCTCAAAATTGATTTAGCGTTTCTTTATAGACTTGTCAACGTCGCGTCGACGTCGAGTTGACGTAAAAATAACTGATTAGCTGGATATATATCATTTTTGCGTGTTAAGAAAGCGAGGTACCGTCGAATAGTAGAAACTACGAAGGCCGCGTTATTTTCTAACGTCACGATTTGAGAGAGTATATTAAAGATACGATTTCTCATATTGGATCGCAAAACAGCATTCGAATCGTTGTAATCCTGGCGTTCTATTCGCAGTGACAATCAAGATATTAGCTTCTTGATGGATTATCCGGCCAAAAACACGCTGTAATCCCAGGGAGTAATGCCATTACTCCCTGATCTTTTCCAATCTTTCACATTTGGAAAGAAGACTGATGTGACATTATCGAAGCACGAGAGCGCGCGATTCTCTCTCGCTCGCGATAGCGAAAAATGACAAGAAAAATGTTCTCTCTCATAACGGGGAAATATCTATACGATCTCGTGAGAATCGATCGAATCGCAGAGAACACAGAAGCGGTGGATATGAGTTTCCGAATCCGAGCGGCGGATATTCGCGGAATCTTCGAAGCGCGACGCACGCCGATCATATCGTCGGAATAACCGATCGCGAGGCGGAAATCGAGAGCTCTCTCTCTCTCTCTCCCCTTGTCTTGGATATGGGATATAAACGATATCGGAGAGAAGAGGATCCATCGCGCGCGATCCAAGCGCGTAGTCGCATTCACCCGCATGTTGAAACGAGAGACAAAGTTTGCCCGTAAGTCGTTAAAACGAATGATAACAATGCCCGAGTTGGCACTCGGAATCGGCGAGAAGCTCAGGCAGCTCCCATAAATCCGGCGCAGTCACGGCCACACGCTCGCGAGACGAACTCTATTTTCAGTTTCAGTGAAAAAAAAAAAAAAAAAAAAAAAAAAACTTATGCGGAATATTGTCAGAATTATGGTTCATGAAAATCATAACCGGCACATCCGCGCGACGAAAATACATGTTTGTCCGAGAGATCCACGCGATCGCACTCTAAATTTCGCGTTTCTCTAAATTTCCGGAATCCCGAGATTATCTCAGGGGCAAATTCTACGAAGGGTTGAAAATTATTAAATAATGAAGAGACGATTTTTATCAAAATGATACGCGTCGCACGATATTTGCAAAATCACAAGTCAAATATTGAAGTCAATCAAATATTGATTTCTTGATTTCTCCGCACATCCTCTCGTATATCACGAACAAAGATGAAGTTGTTAGACTTCGAAATCCGCTCTATTAAATAATTTCAAACACAGCGTTCTCTGTTTCTATTCCGGCAATTAATCCTTGCGCAATATCTTATCGCGGTTTATATATATATATATATACCTCTACGACAATAATAATTACTGAGATGTATTGTAGCTCGTAGCGATTTGTTGCGGGAGATAAGATCTGTCCGGTTGTCTCTACATATCTCCTGTTTCTTGCAATACTCGACCAGATCCCATCAATTCCTACGTAACTTTGTAAGTAGGTGGAGATAGGAATATAGAGTGAACCGAGAGACAAGAATATGCGGTAAAATTTATCTTTGTAACACACGCAATACACCTCTGTCAGAATCTTTCAAGACTTTTACGTAAGAGTCAACTATGTGATATAATATATGTGTACACACACACCACACCGTGGTGTTAATTATATGGGTTTTACGATTGTGCACGCAATTGTAGCAAAAGCCTCAAAACAAATAAAGGAGGCTAACTGAAATAAGTAGGTGTTGGAAGTTATGATGTTTGTGCGGATTCCGATGCCAGCAAGAGGAAATTACGAGAAACGACGTGGGTAAATCAGGAAAAACGAAAACGTCTTCCGAGAGGAGGCTTTTTGGCAGCGAAGGACGATGCCTTCAACTCGTCGTTGATTTCAACGTCTCGGCGCGAGACGTCAAAATCTTTTTACAACATAACTGGAATAGCGGGTCACGTGAGGATGCGGCTGTTCAGAGCACACAAAATAGTATTTTAAATAGAAAATAAATAGATTTACGTAAATTCTTCTACTGGATTATAAATAATTAAACAAAAAATTAATTTTATTATATATTGATTAAGATCATATTTAAAATATTTAATTAATTTCATGAGCGGATCAGAAATAAATATTTCAAACATGTATTTTTCGTTAGAGAATTCAAGTATTCATAACTAAAATAATTATTTCCTCCCATTCTATACGAACAGCGAAATATATTTAAATATACTTTTTTTCCATGAATTCGCATTCATTCTATTCATTTTTTTTCTTACGGCTATTCTAAACGCGAGTTTGTTTTCGCGATCAATTTTGCAATTATTTTCTTGGTTGTATAACATTAAAAATAATATTTAAAACAAAAAATAAAGAGAAATAAAATACTTGAAATATCTCAATGCTAGTTCGTAAATTTTTAATATTATTTCATATAAAAATTTCTGTAACATTTCTATTATTTCAATCGACAATTACTATCTCAATGGATTTCAAATAAATATTCCTCCAAGTATTTGTAGCTATGAACTTCACGGAACAAATAAATTTTGAAATAATATTTTACTTTGGAACGATACACGTGTGTATGATTAGCTTCAATAGTTTTGCATTTGAAGTGTGCCCGTTACTACGGGACGTATAGTACAGAAATAGTTGGACGTAACGGACCACAGGAGATACCCTGGCGCTCGTCTCCTCCAAGACGCCGGGACGAACGGTCCGTACGTGCGATACGTACAGGCGTGCGATACATACCTTCCGCTCGCGGAACCGCAGCAACGCGACGGCGGCGATAATTATAAACCGACTAGACGAGGGCGCAGCAGCGCGACCCGACAAAAGGGAGTCCTATGTTCCTATTTTATCATCACGGAACTTTCTTTCGGGTCGCCGAGAGACGCTAGAGTCGCTAGCTAATACGACTTAATAAATCGTCCCGCATGAATCACCGCTGCGAGATGCACTTTTGCTCTTGGATGCACGCGGCGGATTTAACCGACGTCTCCCCCGGTGCCTGTTGTTTGTATAGAAGGAACAATAAGACGAAGGATTGTCGAATACACCGTTCGCGGACGCGTTATTATTTAATGAGATAACAAAAGCCCGTGTTGCTTATTAACGCGTTGGACCCTGTCGCGGAAGGAGAGAAATTACATTTTGACTGTAATAAAATAATTTGTTTACCGCGCGAGGGCGGACTGCCCGCTGATTGGCGTAATTTCGACATGTCGCGGCCGCGACACAATGAGCATGCATACATCAAACAGTAATGGGATGTAAATGCGTACACCTACACAAACGCACACGCAATAACGCGCGAGCGCGACAATGGTCCGGGCGTAAATATAGTGATCGTCCAATTATATAATGCGACTCCGAACGGTATGGAGCGATAAATTCGAAATTCTTCCTCGCGGACATCAATCGCAGTCAGATTGCGTCGCGCCTACGCGCCGGACGATCTAAACTGATTTAGGATAAAGGGGAGGGAAAATATTCCCACGGAAATTCACGCGATCCGTCCTATCGTGGATCTCGTAAATCAGCTCGTCCCATCGCATTCCTTTATGCGTTACGCTCGTGTGACAACTCGTGTGCCAAATATATTCGCCATCCGCTCACGATTTTCGCGAAATTTGACAGCGGAGTTCTCTCCCTATATCGTTCTTCTCGTTCTCTCCATTACACGAGTCTCGTTTTCACGGAAATTATGAACGGAAGCAAGTGCTATCGCGTGAGAGGATTATATTCTAATTTGATACTAGATAATTAACAGCTTCGCACACATACACAAGTGCATTACTGTATTATAATAATAATGAGCATATAAACTACATAAATATTAAACTATACCTGCATGTAAAATCGCCGCGTTATACGCGTCTATTAAACTGGCCAAAGTTAAGTTAGCGTACAATCGAATAAAATAAATAAAATGACAAAATTAATGTAATGAGGAATAAAACGAAGAGAAAGAGCCTATATAGTAAAACTATATTTGAACAAATCTATGGCATAAAGTTATTAGACCGCAAGCGATATAAAGGAAAGAACCCTTCCAAGTAGCCGTTCCTGAAATATAACCTAATATAATAATATAATCTAATGGTCTTCCGGTTGGATGCGTTTATGTTGGTACGTGAGAATGACTAGTTTTGTCGATGACATTTTGGCGAATGGTCTCTACCGCGAAGTTCCGCTTGAGATCCGTGAAGGAATTGCTATTCTCGCATGGATCATTTATTCTTTCTCGATTAAAAATATTATTATAAATAACCGTCGAATTATCGATAAATACATGTATCTACACGCGTACTCGTAACATTTTGAAAATCCGTGAAAAATTTCTCTGGCTTTTATGCGCCAGCGTTATATGCTAAATCGAGTCACGTATTCATGCAGGTGCAGGATATGCGCTTAATTTGTCGCGACCTTTCTCTGCTTATCTTCAATGCCATGTCCCCCCCTCTCAGCCCGTCCACCCTTTCCTATTTCGCAAACCGCACAGAGATCGAATCTCCTTCGCCACGGGGTGTCGATGCGATGGGCCAAAATTAGCAGGTGCAGTGCCCCATATAAACATTTTATGCCGACGTCTCTCAAGGACACCGACCGGAAATTATCGGAAGCTTACAGTAATTAAAATCGTGACTAATTCCAACTTTTATGAAAATAATGGCAAAAAGTTGCTAATTTTTTAAATTTAAATTAAAATTTTTTTTTTAGTGATGTCAACTATCGTTAATTCTTTAATTATTTGTTTTGGATTCTTGCTTCATAACACGATAAAATGTGTGATTGACAGTGTGATCTTTGGTGATCCGCGATATCTACAGCTCAAAAGTTACGATTCGATACTCGAAGTAAGGGGAGCTTAGGGGTTTCCGCGGCTCAAGATAGATTCCAAACTACTCAAGCACGGCGGGATACGTATATCACCTAAGAAAATCCAGAAACGACGGCTGGCACGCGAACGTGACCTTGCTAGATGTGCCTAGCGGGTTTTCTCCTCTCTTAACCGCGTTAGATAGAGATAGTTATCTAAATACAGTCGTTGAACGCGATTTGTGGACGGATATTACGGTCATCGCTCAGCTTTAAGCATTATCATTGATCGTTCCCGACAGTCGCATCTCCTGATCGAAATCTCGAGGCGAGAAGGAATCGAGGGGATCTATTAAAATGGTCATGTGTGCTATTATTCTCCGAATAAAAAATACTAGAGTAATAATAGAGATCGAATAATAGAGACTTCTCTCATTTTTCTCTTCTTCTTCTTCTTTTTGTTAACGCGTTCCGAAATGTTACATGGTTGATATTTCAATATAAATTATCATCCATCATTCTCGCAACGCAAAATCCATCGCAAGATTTTCGTCGTTTTAAGAAGGATTAATTAACCTTTAATTTCGCGAACGGTATCACGCCATTCCGTCGTATGGCTATACCTATTTTAGAAATTGCGACGCGCGTTTTATCCGGCACACGCAAAGTGTGACTTATGAATAATTTCGCTAACGTATTATTCATGAGGTGCAGAAAAGTAGTAATAAATTGCACGGCTCGATATAAACACAGAAGGACTTGTCATCAACCCTTTCAAAAATGCGGCGTTCTTTGTACAGCCCTTAATGTCACTATCGTTCCGGAAGGATTAAAAAACATTATACGACGAAACCAAGCGCTCTTTAAGCCATTAGAGAACGTGTATCCGGCAGAGGAAACAAAAAAATGGAGCCAACAGACCGTTCTTTCAGAACGAACAGGCTGTAAAAACTTAACAAAGCGACCGAAAGCTTCCCCGCCGATATATTGCTCGTCGCGTTGAGCCAACCAATTTCCAGTTTGCACTTTTTCCGAATGCGATTGCATTCGCGCGCGCGTGTTGTTTTAAGCCTCGTCCAATCCCTGTATAAAAATCGCGCGTGAACATCACGTGATACATCGTGTCGCACAACAACGCGGGAAACACGAGGCTGGGGAGTACGAAATTTAGTTGTGCGAACACAGGTTGGATAGTCCGCGAATAAAACCACGTCAGTGCAATTTATCGAGTTTTATCGCGAAAAAAAAACAGACGATTGCTCTCTCACCAATCAGATTAAATACGCTCGTATAATTAATTACAGATGGATCGTGACAGGTGCGTAAGTATCCCATTTTGTCGCTTGTATTGTGAAACTGCATTTATATTTACGATTGTCGTGCGCAACCTTATTGAACGACAAGAAAAGCAGTCTTTACTGGCCGCGCGCGCTTTACTAGCCACTAAATAATCTATTTCTCTCGCGTTTATACACGCCGAACCCTAGTGTGCGAGCGTGCGTGTGCTCCTAAAGACGAGACACCGTGCATCTCTCCACGGACCTAAAACCCGAAATAAACCACAGCTGGAGCTGCCTAGATCCCTCCTTTGCCGCCGTTAACAACGCTTTTATTGATCTATCGCCCGCCAATTTTATCGAAGCGCCAAGATATTCGAAAAATTTCGCGTGAACGTCGTAAACGCAAATTATGCACCGTGACAAGTTCGGCATTAATCATATATAATAATCTTGAGTTAGTTCTTTAAGCGTCTTCGCTGTCACGGGACGCGGCAGAGGCGAAGATAATGAAAATACCACAGATGAGATCAGAGTCAATTTTTCCTCTTTCCATCGAAAACTTTATTCGAGCAAAAAAATCAAATTTCTCAATATATGCGCTAATATATGATAATAGAGTTACGCTGACGTGTATTTTTATTTCGCAATGGATTATCGAGGGCAGGCGTATAGAAATATACTGTGATTTACGATCCGATAGTTGAGCGGCAACGCGCAAACTCGAGGCATGATATTTCATAGCTAAGCAATTCTCGGAGCCACGTGCGAGACAAATTAATTTAATTTTAAAAGCAAACTAAATCAAGACGACATACCTATCGTCGCATGCTGATTGATAGAGAAGACAATACACGACGATATGCCGTGTGTAAGTATTTAACAAACAGCTGCCGCGCACGTCAAACTCTTCGAGTTTATTCGATTCGCTCTAACTATTCTTAAGGCAATTATTTCAATTTTCTATCTCACATGACGAAATCTATCTAAATAATCAAATTTTCCATTAGTTCTATTTTTAATCTAACATCGTTATAATAGACGATAAAGATATCTTCATGAAATGAGGAGCTCGATTAAAAATCGATTTGACAAACATTATTCGTGACATAGGTCGATTGAGAAATTAAACTCTAGTTAAAACTTCATAAAGCTAATGATTCATATGTTTTAATTATCAGAAACTCGACAAATCTCATCGGCATGTTGCGGTCTCGGCTATTTCATCATCGAACGCGTCGCGCTCGCGGCCGATAATTTTAAACTTTCGATAGAGGCGAATAGGATTCGTCTGACCACGCTTATCAAAATTTGAACGGCACACGTGTCGTTGCCATCCGACGAACGGTTCGAGCAAAAACGGGGGGATATATATTTAATGGCTAGCTTTTCTGGCAAATAAGTGATATGATCCAAAGCTTCGATAATCATGTCATTAATGAACAATTCGTCTAACTCGTGAAGCAAAATAAGCGACTGTCGCTCTTCCTCCCTCCACCCTCCCCTTGTCCCTTCCTTATACTTATTGTTAGCTACCGAAACACGCGCATTATATGAGTCTTGGCAGCACGGCGTTGTACCATTTTAATCGGTTCGTTTGGAAAATCTTTATATGTTGTTTGACGGCAGAATTATAACCGTTGGTGGTTGGCACGACGTAGATCAGAGAACGATGGAACGTTTTTCCCGGGGAAGTCCATTATCTCTCTCATAACATACGTTGACATAAGTATACAAAGGTTAAAAGCAATCCCTGCTTAAAGAGCAACTGCAAAGAAATCGACGCTCGTGCGATGGCAATAATATGCTAGGTAAACGCATTATGCACTGTTCTGTATTCGGTATTTATGTAATTATTCTGAAATAACTTTTTTTTATTACCGTTTTTCAATAATATTAAAAATTGTTCAGATTCATTTCTCCGCGTGATTTATAAAAAGGAAACCTATAATCGTTTATCTCCTAAATCTATATCGCAAAACAAAATATAAATTTTTTAGGAAGTATATATGTGCCAAGATTTTCAATTACTTTGTGATAGAACAACTTTGAAATAGAACAAGTTGATGATGATTTGTTACAATAATGTATTTTAATTAATTTAATTAATTTAATATTTAATGTAATTTGATTTCGTAATAACTTCAGAATTTCTGACATATAGACACGTTTCGAACAATTAAAATCAGAAATTTGTGATATGTCTTTCGGGATAAAAACAATTTTTAAAAACCCACGTATCATTCTCGCGGCGATATAATATCATATGAAACGCGGACATATCAAACATACGTGCTTATATATCGTTGTATACTAGCAGTAAAGAAACTGCTTTGGAAATCAAATTCAAAGGAATCGTATTGCGCAAAGTAAATATACTATGTGTAAACGTACATATAAATAATGACCTTTTGAACTATGGATTATTTAAGTTACCATTTTTTATTTTTAAAATTAAAATAATATAAAATAATATATCACAAAGAAACTTAGAAAAAATAACTTTATGTTATGTCAGAAAGAGAGTTGAATAACTTAATTTAAAATAATTTTAGATCCAAAATTTCTAAAAAGACTATTTAAAATAAAATAAAATAGAAATGAAATAAAATAGAAAGTACAATAATCAACAATAATAAAAAGATAACTACTTATACAATATAGAACAAAAAAGTAAAAAGCACAGAAATTAGGGTGTAAAAATTTTTATTTCCTGGTTTAACTATATATAAAAAATACCTTATAAAGTTAGGCAGTTATGAAAATTGCATATATCATTTCTTATGCGTGACTTTAAGGTATTTCGGACTCACTTTAACATTAATGTTCTAATTTCATATGAATTTTGACATACATTTACTAATGATGGTCTGAAATAGGGCCAAAACGTTCTATTTGTTTATTAAACTATATTAAATATAAATTTTTGCACTTTGGCTCTTATCAACCCAATACTTGTTCTATAAAATAGAAAAGAAACAAAAATTATTTTATATTTTTGTATAAATATATAAATGATTTATATATAAAATATATAAATTTAATTCATTTGAAAAGAAAATTCAATTCAATAATAATAGCATCAGATAATTCTATATAAATCAACTTTTTTGAGTATAATAATTATAATATTTTTATATCATTTATATATATATATATATATTTTACTCTCTTTATAATTACTTTAAAATAATTTCTAGTGCAATATACTAGCAGGTCTTTCATCATTCTAGTTAAAATGACGATTTTTTTCGCCATTGCCGCGAAAAGAACCGCTCATGTGCGTTAAGCCTAATGAGAAAATTTAAAGAGCTGTTAAAGGGAGGACAAAAGAAAAAAAAAAAGGAATAGTACATTTCACGTTCGGCGCAGTGACGAGAAACAGCCGAGAGCAGTAACTCGTAATACGTACCGCCGCGATGCTTTTGGCCGACACACGCATACACGCGAGGTGTTATTTGCAGCCGTGTGGCACAACCATTCTGGTCCTCTCGAGTGATTGATCGTTTTCACCGTTATACATCTCTTTCCGTCTTTCATTTTCCGTTTCAACGTTTCGCCTCTCTCTTCGACCCCGCGTCGTAATTTCACCTCGTTCCTCAGCGCTCTTACAATTATCCACTCTTGCCACTCTTGCCACTCCTACCTACACGCGTTAATTAGATTACGCGATATTAATTATTTTCTATGTTTTAATGTCAACGTGTGATGTCAGAATTTGTACCTCGTAAAAAGTATTCGTTATTAAAGTCAACAATTATAATCTACAAAAGCAAAATCTTCAATTTTAATTTCAACATTTCATTAATCTGGATTTTAATTTAACATTAATTAAACGCGCAAGGCTGTTAGAGCAACCAACTCTCCCCGCATAATTTTCCTGAATATTCTTGAACAGTTTCGCACACACACATACACCTGCCTGATTATTCTTATCGGACTTGTACTCACTTCCCACGCATACAAACCGACCACTATCTCGAATGGTTATTTCTGTTTTTTCGTATAACTCGCAACTCGAGCAGGATATTTTCGGAAATAACACCACATTGCGACACATTGTATGGGTCCACCTGCAACATTTTATCTTGGCGCTATCGGGCGCTGCGGCACGATGGTGCTCACTGGCGACACGCGACCAAATACCGAGATACACTATGGATATTCTATAGGGTATCCCAAGTACACGAGAATGTGTACGACCTAACCCGACGAAAGCATTATGCATTATGCACGAATGGCTCATAATCGACAATGTAACGAAATGATTTATAAGATCCTCGCCTGTTGGCCACATCGCGGGCTCTCTTTTGTGAAAATTCCCGAGCAAATGTTATTCAAGCGACCTGTTTAACGACCTTTTAATGACATGCATATTTAACTCGGGAATGTACCAAATTAACCACTTAATATATTTAACTAATTAATATATTTTATCTATGTAAAGTATAAATTCCCTTCCTCCATTGTTTATATATTATATCCGTTTCAGAAAGCGAGATAAACGGATAATTCGCGATAATTTTATTACGTTACATGACAATTTAATCATTTGTGTATCGCGTTATACAAATAGAAAGATCAATTTATCGCAGTGATAATTCAGTCATGATTTACTGCTGTATATCGGAAACATATTTCAAATACGAGCGGTTATGTATGTGAGATAGATAGTTTTGAATAATATATATTTTGTCAAGGGTCTCCCCCCAAGAACGAGAGATACGTCTCGCATGCAAAGTGGAAAGCAATCAGGTATTAAAACGTTTGCATCGCGCGGTATCTTTACTGCATCAAAAAGAGAGAGAGAGAGAAAGAGGGGAGAGGGGAAAGAACGCACGAGCGTCCCTTGCGACTGAAAGAAAAATGTGGAGCGGAATAATTTAATTCGCCGCCATGTGATCGACCGTAAAGTCGTGCTTTAAAAATCGTCCCCCGTATTTTTATCGTTCCTCGTTTTGTAACGGCGACCCAACATCGATCCAAAGCCAGTCTCCAAGGCTTCTCAACATACATCACACACGTAGGCCATTATTTGCCAAATATGTTATAGCATCACGCGGCTTTTCGCACCTCTCGTGTAACTTTTACGTCACGCACAGCGTGTCAATGTATGCATTAGATCAGATAAATACAACAAACGTGTAGAAAATTCCATTAATATGCACGTTTCATTTATGTTAGAGATTTGATTATCTCGTATTAAAAAAGACGAATGTTTCTGATTAAATTTAAAAAATCTAAGGTACATGCGCGTTTCCCTAATAGTTGTTGCTCAAGATCAATCAAAACCAATTCTCTATCCGAACAAACCAATTACAAATTCCGCTATTAGCATATTGAAAAACGCTCTAAAATATATAATCTCGATTATAATAAAATAATATATATATATTAACATTATTTATTTATTTATAATTTATTTAATATTTGTTTCGTAATATGGACAAAAATAAAAGTGTAATCCCGATTTAGTTATATCAAATACTTTGATGTTAGTTCGGGAATTGAAGTAAACGGGCAGTTATAATTTAATCCAAATGCGATGAGAAAAACGAATTAATACGGTATTTATTAGTCGACAAATTAAAACGGTAGATTCCGACTCGTTTGAAAATTCCGCATATTGCCATGCGGAAACTCTATCTCCACATGTGCAGGAAAATAAATGATATATCTATTTCAATGTACTCGTATTTCGCAATATCAGAAGACGAAATATATACATTTCTTTTTACTAAAATATTATTTAATTGACGCTGAAAAACAGCAAATGCGATAGCGACATATCAAAAAAATATATTGACGTCTCGTTTTTGCGACCTCGCCATCTCTCCCTCTCCCTCTCTCTCTCTCTCTCTCTCTCTCTCTCTCTTATCAAGTTTGCAGGAAGCTATCGCAATTTGCGAAGCGATAGCAGTAAAAATCGAGATGATGTACTCACCTCCTCGTCGGACGGCGGCTCCTCGTAATCCGACAACGTATTTTTGAAGACGAAAATGCTGTCGGACGGGTCGAGATGACGTGCGTTACCAAATTGCGTTTGTCCATCGGCAGCCTGTGTCGGTACGGTTGTCTCCACCATGTCGATAGATATGTCCGTCAATGTGTCCGACACGGCTGTGCGCGTCCACTTGGTCTTAATAATCGTGTCAACACGATCGTTCGTGATTCCGACTTGTCCAGGCGGCAATTCAGATACACGATTGCTGGAAGCTGTAAAAAAATTATATTTTTAATTCTTCTTTTTTTTTTTAAGAAATTTTTTTATTTTTTGAATACTTTCGGTGACATGCGCTTCCAGCGTAGAGATATTTTTTACTACAAAATTTAGATTAAGAGATCAATCTTCATTTTTGTAGCACAGAGTGGAAATCAATCAATCTGCTATCTCTATTTAAGCTTTTCAGAGTAGATCGGAATTCATACGAGGCGTGTTAAAAACGGAAAGGGAAATGAAGAAGGACGAGTTGAGAATGGGATGGTAAAAAACGCTATCGTGTATCGCGATGTAACAGACGCGAATGTTTTAAAACCCCGAGAATGTATGTTGGCATGTACAAGGTATGGGATTCGTCATTCTTGTTATATCATCCCCGCCGGAATGCCTTTACATCATGAATATGCATCGCGTTCGTGCACCACGCGATACATCACATACATATACATATACATATACACTACTGCCAACGACAGTTCGCCCTTCTCTCTCTCCGAGTCATCGCCATCCTCCCCCGCGATTAATCACTGCGCCTCAATATCAAAGCGTGACGGCCGCCGCGGTTTTATCTCGCTCGACGACGGAACGCGCGATTAATCATTTCGGCGCGGGACGAACCAGACGGAATCGCCGCGACCTCTCGATCGATGGGGATGATGAGGCCCCGGGACAAGCTCGCGCCAATGACGTTTCATTCATACGTAACGAGCGCACGTGTCCCCGACCACATGGCCCGTGTAACGAGAAGAAAGGGTGGGAGAGAAGAGAGAACACTTATGGTATCGTTCAGAAAATACGAACGCCGACCAGAGTCAGGAGAATATAACGCTTATAATGAATCGCGTCGTACTTACGCATGTTTATATACACACGACCCTTTTTTCCCTTTACGTACGTACACACGAAAACGTAACACGCGCATGTGACGCGAATGGCTACTCCGATGAGAGGCGCGCGTCAACGGTTACATTCGCGGCCGGTTAAGTTAGGTTAGGTTAGATTCGCGCGGATTTACCTCGTATCAGCGATTCGCAAATCTGGCAATTGACATTTTATTCCTGATTACAACTCGAATGAAAAGTTACTTACGTTTGTCGAGGAGAAGCGACCGATTCGACAGCTTGCGAATGAGATGATTGTAGAACGAATCGAAGTACACTCGAATGACTCGAATCCTCGCGAAGTTGTACTTGCAAACAAACTGGCAGAAACACGTTAACGTGGATGTAATACGAACTCCGTAATAAATACAATAAGCCGACACTTTTCTTACCAATATTCGCAATCTCTGAATTGTCATATCAATATACGAGAAAATCCGGTATATCTCAACGCGCCAAGCACTGGTGAACCGACATAGGACTGTCGAGTCGCCGAATCGTAACGACTGCGCCATCTGATGTGAAGGATATACAGTTATCGTACTTGTAAATAGTCTGATAATATATCGACGTATCAGTTCATATATTATTACGTCATTCGAAGAAAAATATGTGTGGAGCTTATATCAAATAAAATTATTCATACATGAAATACTACGCAAATTCTGATATAATCAAATATATTTAGTGGAAAAATAGAAAAAGACGCGCGTGTTCCGTGTTTCGTTTACGACTGCGAGAATCGCAATTGCCACTATCGACGTATCGAAAATATCGAGACGTCGAATCACGGGATATAATTGGATTCTGCTCGTTTCACTTGCACTTGTTGCGCTTGGTTCGGAAATGCGTCTCAAATTTTGGATGGACAAGAAAAATGAGTACAAAAAGTGCAATTAAAACGGAGCTATTATCTAAGATAAGATTTTCGAAATAGATGTTTTAGTAAACATATTAAAGAAATGATCGATATAGCGAAATATTACGAAAAATATAGAAATATATGTCGCTATAAGTCGTCGTCGCATCGAATTCGAATTTTCGATCGGCGATATAATTAAATCACGCCGGCAGACCGGAAGCATCATTCGGTCTATCTTTAACCTAATGCTCCCACTTATGTATATCGAAGGCATTTCGCCGAAAATAAACCTTCACGAATGTGTCACGAAACGTCTGGATAGTTCTATGTCGTTTATAATACGAGCTAACTCTAGTGTCATTCTAAGGATGAGCAAAGTTGAATCGCGCCGGTGAGAAAATTTAGAAAAGAAGCGAATCACACACATAGTGCTGTATTCTTAGAAAAAAGCTCGTTCTTTCTAAAAGTTTTCTACAAAAGGTAAAATGTGTGTGTGTGTGTTTTTTAAATTAGAATCTCCATAACATTTTGTGTATCTGTTATTTTTCTTAATGTTTAACAAAAATAATACAAACTTTTTATAACAAAAATTATTGCAATAATTGATAATTTATGTACAGACTTCTCAATGTTACTCTAAAAATTGTATAGTTATTATTAATTATAGTTATTATATATTGTATAGTTAACTACGTATTTGATTTACTAATATTTTGTACATCTTTTTTATTTTGTATACTCAAAGAAATATGTATAATATATTATATTATCATGGATCATAGGAATCTTTCCATGTTCAAATATTTAATACAATATTACATATTTTATGTTATAGAGATATCTTGTAGTTATAAAATGACAAAATCAGATATGACTGCACAAGAGTGGAAGGAGAAAGGTAACGAAGAATTTAACAAAGGCAACTGGTCAGAGGCATTAGATTGCTATACAAATGCACTGAACTTAGTAAAGGAAGATAATGCTGAGAAAGCGATATACTATAAAAATCGAGCTGCCGCTTATTTAAAATTACTTGATTATGAGAAAGTGATCAAGGACTGTGATAATGCGTTAAAGATATGTTCTAACGATCCCAAGGCCTTATTTCGTAGATGTCAGGCACTTGAAGCATTGGAGAGGTTTGAAGAGGCATATCGAGATGCAAGAAATATTATTTTATCTGATCCCAATAATAAATCTATTCAGCCTATAGCAGCACGTTTACATGAAATTGTACAAGAACGACATAAAGAAATGTCACGTATTAGTGCCAAAGTAAGTATATATGATTGTAAAGGAATTTATTAATTTGACCTATTTATAATAATTTTATCCAGTTAATATAAATAAAACATATTGTAACATATTTTTTATTTAATTAGTAAGAATTTTGATTTAGCCAATACATATTGTATATGATTTAAACTTTTTGCTATTTTTGTTGTATTTTTATTTAATCTTTTTTCGGTGGATATATTGTATTGAAAATTATGTTATATATAAATACAATTTGTTTATATAATTAATTTTATATACTATGTTATAGGTATCACAAATGCTAGACCTAGCCTTTAACATGAGCATGGATAAAGAGAAGCGTGAAACTGCTATGAATAATTTACTTGTGCTTGCACGTGAGAGGGCTGGTGCAGAAGAGATTTTCAAACAAAAAGGTGTATCTAAAATAACAAAATTTGTGAAAGTGGGAGAGGACGGGGAAATAATCTGCAGTGCAATCCGTATTATAGGCGAATTATGTAAAAATAATATTAATCAAACTGAATCTATTATAAGAGATATCGGTTTGCCTTGGTTTTTGGAAATGATAAACAGTAAGCTTGCAGAGAGAGTCAATGCATCTCAATACTGTTTACAGGTGATTATACTAATCAAAAATATATTATTATTGTACAAATAGAAATGTGTATGTATGAGTGGAAATTTATCTTATATGTGTTTTCTTTTCAGACTGTATTGAATACTTATAGTGGTATGGAGAATAAGCCTGATTCAAAACCTGACAAGACTTTATGCGAGGCGCATAAGAAAGAAATAGACACAATTCTATCATGCCTATTGTACAGCGTAACAAATAGAACAATAACAGGTCTTGCGAGAGATGCAATAATAGAACTTATTATGCGTAATATTCATTACACTGCATTAGACTGGGCCGAACGATTGGTCGAACTTCGCGGTTTGCAAAGATTGATGGAAGTAGCTAGTGAAATGGAGGAATACAAGTATGAATCCTCAATGGACATTACATCTTCTACACGAACTATAACCAGTGTATGTTTGGCTAGAATATACGAGAACATGTACTATGATGCTGCTAAGGACCGATTTAGAAATGCCATTGAAGAATTTATTAAAGATAAATTACTTACACCCGATATAGAATCGAAGGTATACATTTTGTGACATTATATAACTTTTAATTTTCTAAGAAATATTTAAATTATATAAATATTTAAATTATGTAAATATTTAAATTATATAATAAGACATTTATAGAATCGTTGGATGTCATTTTAACCACAATCTCTGTGGCCAATTTGGAACTAATTTTTTTTACAGAAATAATAAGAAAGATGGCTTTAATTCAATTTTCTCTTAGCATTATATCTTTGCAAATTTCGAATTGAAATTCTATTATTATTAGCAAATTCCATTTTAATTTCACTGATACATATGACTATCATCTGTACTGAAGCTTAGTTTATCAAAGATTTTCTATTTTTAATTGTTAAATACTCTAAAATGATAGCTATCTTAATATTTCTGCAAAAAAAAAAAATGTATTCTATATTGCATAAAATATATTGTATAAAAATTAATGGATTATTAATTGACTGTTTTATAGGTTCGTATAGTAGTTGCGATAACGACTTTATTGATGGGCCCGATAGATGTTGGAAATACAATTGTAGCTAAAGAAGGGATTCTGGAAATGATCCTCGTTATGGCAGGGACGGATGATTTATTGCAGCAGAAAGTCGCTTGTGAATGTATCGTTGCTATCGCGTCCAAAAAAGACAAGGCCACCGCGATCATAAATCAAGGTGTAAATATATTAAAGAAGCTGTATCAGTCTAAGGATGACTCAATCCGCGTCCGAGCATTAGTGGGATTGTGTAAGTTAGGAAGTTCGGGAGGCACAGATGCGACTATCAGGCCGTTTGCGGACGGAGCAACGAAAAAATTGGCTGAGGCCTGCAGACGATTCTTGATTAATCCCAAGAAGGAAAAGGATATGAGAAAATGGGCTATAGAGGGTTTATCATATCTCACTTTCGACGCCGAAGTCAAGGAAAAATTAATAGAAGATCAACAGGCTATTCAAGCTATGATCGAGCTCGCCAAAACTGGCGATCAGTCTGTTCTTTATGGCGTGGTCACAACATTGGTGAACTTGTGCAATGCTTATGACAAGCAAGAGCTCATACCCGAAATGGTTGAGTTGGCAAAATTCGCGAAACATCATATTCCCGAAGAACACGAACTAGATGAGGTCGACTTTGTGAATAAGAGATTATGCACGTTAACTAAGGCTGGTGTAACCACTGCTCTAGTCAGCCTCGCTAAAACGGACAGCCAAAATAGCAGGGAATTGATAGCGCGCGTTTTTAATGCGATATGCAGTCAACAAGAAGTGAGAGGAATAATCGTTCAACAGGGTGCTGCGAAGGCTTTATTACCGTTAGCGTTAGATAACACGGACAAGGGAAAAAAGCAAGCCTCGCAAGCTCTGGCTCGTTTAGGAATCACGATAAACCCCGAGGTCGCGTTTCCTGGGCAGAGAATAATGGAGGTCGTTCGACCATTTATAAATCTCCTGAATCCAGAGTGTTCTGCTCTCGAGAATTTCGAAAGTCTAATGGCTCTGTGCAATCTAGCTGGCGTCAGTGACAGCGTGCGAAAACGTATACTGAAGGAAGGAGGATTCCAGAAAATCGAGGCCTATATGTACGAAGAGCACGACATGCTGAGGCGCGCGGCCACGCAAGTAATGAATAATTTGGTAATGTGTGAGGAGACAATCCGATATTACGAACAAGAAAATGACCGAATTAAGTATCTTGTAATACTGTGCGAAGATGAGGATCAAGATACTAGTATTGCAGCGGCTGGAGCTCTGGCGATGCTAACATCAGCTAGCAAAAAGACTTGCGAAAAGATTTTTGATTCAAAAGATTGGCTGGAGTCTCTACACTTCTTGCTCGCCAATCCAAATTGTGATGTACAACATAGGGGTGTCGTAATTGTGCTGAACATGATAAAAAGCACAAAGGAGGTCGCTGCGAAACTTATTGAAACGGATATAATGGAAATATTGATGGCATTGAGTAAAAACGATAATATACAAAACAAAAAAATCAGAGAATTGGCATCTACTGCTTTGGATGCTGCTGCCAAATGGAAATTGATCAAGAAAAACGTTGATGAAAACGAATCGTCAGAAAGCACTAGTAATATTGAACATGTCGATTAAACAAATCATATATGAATATATTGACCTCAATTCTAATCTAAATGTCACAAACTTGTCAAGTCAAGTGACATTTCTATTTATTGTTAAAAATATATGACAATATATGCAACCAAAGACTTCACAAATTTTAAATTTGCTCATTACATCTTAAGATAAATATTATTAAAAGAAGATTTTAACAAATTTAATATCAAATTATAAAAATGGTGCTAATAAAAAATTAATTATGCGAGTTGTACAATCTGAATTACTGTATATATTATGAAAACTGTGTATCAAAGTTCATAAAATCGCATCACACACACACATACACAAAGAAACAGCTATACAATATTCTAAACTTACTTGCAGAACAAATTGTTGACCTGGCAATGAACGATACACAGTGATGTTTGTAGAAAGATCTCCAAGTCATTTGTAGGATCCTCACTAATAGTCATCTGCACACTCTCAGTAGTTATCATCTGTGTACATATATACATACATTAGAATTAATTTTTGTCAAAAATTATTTTCAAAAAAATTAATATCTTATTATTTTTGGTACATATGTTGATGAAACAAAGTGGAGAAATTTTATACATGCTATCTTTGTTTCTGGCGTAAAAATTATCTAGATTTCACATTTAAAGTAAGAGTAAAAATTATCAAAATGTTAAAAGAGAATGTTGGAATAGGAAAAAGAAAAACTTTCTGCATTACCCTTTTATTAAACATACATCTGTTTTAACGAAATTAAAATATACGTGCAACTTTTCAAAAGACAAACATCCATCAAATTTATCAAAAGTCTATGAAGTCTTTAATGTAAAAACTCGAGAATATTTAATTTATTAAAAAATATATAAGAAATAAATGAAAATTTAGATTATATATATTGTTTATTTTATTCTGTGTTTAATAATTTTGATTTATAATCAATGTTGTAGTGAAGTTAAAATAATAATACTAATCATTCAACAAATTTGGAGATGGTTACTAAAATCTACAGTATTACAAGCAAATATAATGCAAAACTTAAAGAAGATCAAAAATTATTTATAAAATATATACATTTATGTAAAGTTATGTATGTGTGTCTGTTTGTATATATAAAAATACCTGTATCTAATATTCCCATTATGATATTTATTTTATTTAGGAAGAATCCTATATAGATATATTATATAAAGTTTCTGATGTTGTCTCTAATTATTATTAATTATTGTCTCTAATTATATTATTAATTATTGTCTCTAATTATAGCAGAAACAATATTGATTTAAAAATGCAATAAAGATATGATCCCATGCAATAAAATATCTAGTAAAATATTTCAAAAATGTAAAATATATAAATGTTTTATAATAGTTCTAATTTACCACTTTGGTATTTCTATTTGTATAAAAATACAATTATATTGTACTAACAATGAAAAATTGTGAACTAGAGTAGATTTTTTAATTTGCTTTCTCGTATTCAATATAATAATATAATGTTTTTTTAAATAAAAATGTAATATAAATATTTTATTTTATTTCAATAGAATCACATTCGATTCTTTATTCAGTTTATTCAATCAAAATAAGATATTCCGCGATTAACTTCTAAGCAAGATTTTTAAGCAAACTTTCGATAATAATGACACTATATAAACACAATGTAAACTCAAAAGATTATAATAAATGTATGTACAAGTGTAAACTCTTCTCTAAATGTATAAATACTCGAAAGACCGTTAAGAAAAAAAGCATCCATAATGGCCGGACTATCTGAACCGAAAAATTCGCTTGACTTTTTATTCTTGAAATTCTCGTTTAATATACCGTAAAACTATAAAATAATCTCACAGTTTATTCAAAATATAATGCTATTGCGAATAATCACATCTATTTAGCTCGATTATCTCTTTGTCGGCTTACCTATGCGGATATTATCAGAATCCGCAATCTCCGCTTCTGTACGACACAACGTTCGCGCGCGAAAAGAGAAAGAAGAAACCGTTGCATTTTGCGCGTAGCATCTTGAACCAATCGGGATGAAAGGCGCCAAGAATTCCTCATCCTGATTGGTCAAGCCACGAAATCTATCGAAAACCGCCGAGCAGTTCTCGAACAATTTGGCGCGAGGATTCAAAAGCGTTTAAAATCATTTGCAAAGACGTAATACGAGATATCGAGAATTAACATTTTTCATTTAGAATTATGTAAAAATGAGCATTTAAAATAATTATACGCGTTCGAATTTTAGTGATAAACCTCCGATTGTTTACAATTGTTTTTAGATCGTGTCACCACACCCGTGGAGAATAATAACCTCTTGTCATGGTTGCCGCAAATATTTCTAATAAGAAACAGCTCAAAAGTCACGATTCGTGAGGATTGTGCTTACTGAACGATATACGGAATCTGGATGTTTTATTCGCAACAGTAAAATTGAAAGGTACTTCATAAATAGACCAAGACAGTTTCTAACCTGTATCATATTTACTCATACATTCATCCTACATAAGTAAACGAAAACGATTTTATCTTATGCTTTACTTTCATTTAAATAATCAAATAAAGCAATCTAATCGCTTTTTTTCACTTGTTATTCGAATATATTCTAATATTGTTGAGATTATTTTGTATTATTTGTAATTGGAGTATGGAATGCCTTACTACGACGATATATATATAAATTAAATACCTTAATAATAATAAAATATCAAGTTATATAGTTTAATATTTATTAAAATCCATTTGTACTTTGAAATATAATCATAAGAAAATCCTTTATTTTTAACAATTTATTTAAAGAAATTCAAAAAGTAATTTTAACAAAAACATATAACTAAAGTTATTTTGAGGAGATGATAAATACATATAGATGCTAAAATATGATCTTTACATATGTATCTTATACATAGAAAGAAACACACTCTCCTTTCCTTGATTTTAAGTATCTTTAGAAACACATTCTTTATAAAAGATACCAGTATATCACAAACTCAGAAATGGATGGGATAATGCTTGTTCAGCAGTGATACGTGTTTTATAATCTAGATCTAGAAGTTTTGTCAAAAGCTGGTATGCTTCCTTGGGATACTCAATATTTGGCAACACCTTAAAAAATTTTAGGAAAATTTGTAAATGTCAGAAGATATAAATATTATACATTACAGAAGTAAAGAAGTAAGAACTAGATATAATCAAGCATTCTATTTTCACTACAAAAGCAATTATTTTAAACAATTTTGAAATGGAAAGAGATTAAACCACTATTAATGAGTGGTTATTCTACTAATTGTGATGATTTAAATATCTTTTAACATACAAAAGTCAAAATTTTTATCGTTGTGTCCAATTATACTTCTTTTACTTTATAATATTATATAATTTCATTAAATAAAAATCGTTTCAAGTATAAAAACAGAATATACCTTGCATATACTATTTTCTCTATCATGCATCATGCTTCTGTTTCTTTTTCGTAACTTTAGGCACAAAGACATAATATCAATGCCTGGTAAATTTTCACTAAAAATAATTTTCTTACCTAAGCCAAATAAAATAGAAATAAATAATAAACACAATCCACAAAATAGAAATTAATTAAATGAAAAAGAACAGTTTAAATAAATTATTTATCATAACCATGATAAAACATACCTAATTTTTCTGCACATTGTTCTACTTTGCGAGATCCAAATATCGTTGTTATTTCCGCTAGAGCTGTGCAGTCATCGGGCGAACGAAAAAAAACTTGCGTACCGCTGAGTATGCATAGCATCATCACACCACAAGCCCAAATATCAATTGCTGGAATTTTGTGCTTTTTTCAGTCATTACAAATTTAAAATCGTTTTATGTTCTCCATCATATCATTATTATTTAGTACCTGGAGTTTGTGATGGATGTTTCAATAAAACTTCAGGGGCACGAAACCCAGGTGTGCCTGCACGAGGCGCTGTTTGTTGTGGTCTTGTTAAACATAATGTGCACACTTTAGGTTTCCCAAAACAATTACATTTGTTATCTATATTCTTTTTTGCTATATTTGAATTAAGCTGAAAACTTAAGTTATTCTAAAACAGATTACAACAACAAGGAATAAGAAACATTAGATTATTTTTAGATATATTGCATTTGACATGTTGCATATAAAACTTACTTCGTCAGATCTCTTCCGTTTCATGCTCTGTATTTCAGTTGTTCCTTCATTTATTATTTTTGTCTTCAAATTCTTTGCATTGTATTCAGTGTATTGCTGTGCAAGCCCAAAGTCTACCAATAAATATCTGTAAGAAAAAAACAGAAATATTAAATTATATACAATTGTAATTTTTTAAAAATATAGAAAAGAAATTCTGGTATTTAAAATTTACTTCCTATTGATACGGCTGTAGAGAAAATTACTGGGTTTCACATCTCTATGTATGATATTAAACTGATGAACTCTTCGTACAGCGCTTAATAGAGCTTTCATATAATCCTTTGTTTCTTCTACAGTCATATCTTTGACATATTCCTAATTATATATAATCATTATTAATATATTTTTAATCTTGTTAATGTAATCGAGACTTTGCAAACTTAAATGCAAATCACAAACTTACTGAAAATTTATCATGCTTCATATATGGCATTACAAACACTACTGAACCATGATTTCTTAAACATAAATCTATGCCAACAATATGATCTTTGCCTCTGAAATAAATTATATTTGTTTCTGTCAATGTAAATTCATATGAAACTATATAATACTTCTTTTCTCAGACTGAAATTTGCTTAGCATACCCCATCTGTTGCAAACATTGTAATTCACGTTCGATTCTTTCAGGATGACAAGTGGGAATTAAGTGTTTCAATGCAAACTTTGTATGTCTATTAGAAGACTTCAGAGTAGCCAAAAAGACAGAGCTAAATGTGCCGTCCCCAACTTTACAATGTATGTGGAATAGCTCATTTACAAGTGGGATCGATTTTTTCAGATTTGTACAGCTATCTTTTGCTAGAACAGCAAGCAAGTATACACGTCATTTGTACATTTTTATTTTAATATAAAAACATTGTTAAAATATATATCTATATGAAGCCTATGTGATAGACATGATATATAGTTTAGTATTTTTGAATTGTCTCAAATAAAAATGTACAAGTTTAATTTTTATTAAATCTGTAAATTATCTTGTAAACAGAATACTATTAATATTCTAAATATAGGAAGATATACTTAAATATAAATACCGTCATTGTCAATTTTATCTTTTCGATGTAAGTTGTTGATTTCCATCCTGTCGAATTTTTCTGAACCTTTTTTAATCACTCGTGTAATGATCACTCCAACATATCACCGAATTCACCTTTTTCAGAACTTGTCCTTCGTTACCGACGATTACTGATTAAATCATTAGAAAAAATGATCACTAATCATCACTAATATAATATAACAAACATAACCTTTAGAAATTGGCGTTATTTCGCGCCAATTTTCTAGCGCAATAAAGACCGATTTTCATGAGATTATAGGTTTGTTCTTTTTATAACCATCATATTTTTGCTTTTATCATACGTGATTGGCTAATTTCGATATGCGCGGTTATTTAAAAAAAAATCTATGCATGAGTTTCTTTTGTAAAATTAAAAAAAAAAGGATTTTTGGAAAGCAGAACGTATTCAAATTAACAATTAGTTAACTTTGCTTGTGATATAATATGGTTTATAAAACTTCCATAACGATATGTAATAGAGATATATCGTAATATTTTATTTGATTTTTTTCTTTGATACAAAAATAAGAGAATGATACAAGTAATGTTTAAAGTAATAACGAAATTTCAGAACATGTGTATGTCAAGTTAACTCAATTTGCAATAATTCTACGCAACGTTATGATTTCGATTCGGTTAGATCGAATACATCGTGTATTGCGAAGAATTACGGGGGGTCGCCACGTTCGACGACCTTGCTTTGACTTTGGAACATCGATACGTCGCGATTTCAACTCTTCCCCGCGGTTAGATTTATCCAACAGGAGTCAACTACGTGACGTTACTTGTCCCATTAATAAAGATTTAACGAGTCTCGTTGTATCCAGTAGTATTCGCTTTCTCTTCAGAAATATTGCGGCAAGTAGAACTACAAAGAGAAGCATCATTATGGCGCTCAACAAGCTCAGCATTGATAAAATTGAATTGACGGATAAAAGGGTGCTTATACGGTATGTATTTTCCATGAGAAAAAATTAAGAAAAAAAAGTGGGAAAAAGTTGAAAGTAATATTCATAGCAATATAATGATTTTCCAGAGTCGACTTCAATGTACCGTTAAAAGAAGGAAAGATAACGAACAATCAGAGAATCGTTGCTGCATTAGATACTGTGAAATATGCCATCGAGAAGAAAGCCAAGTCGATCGTTTTAATGTCCCATTTAGGACGACCTGATGGGAAGAGGGACGAAAAGTATACATTGAAACCTGTGGCCGAGGAATTGAAGACTCTATTAGGAAGAGACATTTTGTTTTTAAATGACTGTGTTGGATCTGAGGTAGAAGCTGCTTGCGCAAATCCAACACCTGGTACTATTATCTTGTTAGAAAACTTGAGATTTCACATTGAAGAAGAAGGCAAAGGAGTAGGTCCCGATGGAAGTAAGGTATGGAAGATTTTTTTCTGTAAATTTAAATCTTTTACTTTCATCCAATCGACAATTTTCGAACATGCCAATAAAAACATAGAGCTTTGGAGTAATAAACTGATTTATTGTAGGTTAAAGCTGACAAAGATAAGGTTACAGAATTTAGAGCATCTTTAAGAAAACTAGGAGATGTATATATAAATGATGCCTTTGGAACTGCTCATCGTGCTCATAGTTCCATGATGGGAGATGGATTTGACATAAGAGCAAGTGGTTTTCTGTTGAAAAAAGAACTGGAATACTTTGCAAAGGCTCTAGATAATCCAGAAAGACCATTTTTGGCTATACTTGGAGGAGCTAAGATTGCTGATAAAATTCAATTAATTAACAATTTGCTAGATAAAGTAAACGAAATGATTATTGGAGGTGGTATGGCCTATACATTCTTAAAAGTGTCCAAAGATATGAAAGTATGTAACATTTAATAAGAATTATATGTAATATAATGGTATTTGTAACTAACTACATTTATAATTTTTACATGTTTGTGATTTTAGATTGGAAATTCACTGTTTGATGAAGAAGGTGCAAAAATTGTAAATGATTTGTTAGATAAAGCGAAAAAAAACAATGTCCAAATTCATTTGCCAGTAGATTTTGTGACCGCCGATAAGTTTGCAGAGAATGCAACAGTGGGAGCAGCAGATGTAGAGAATGGTATACCCGACGGATGGATGGGTTTAGATATTGGCCCAAAATCGAGGGATTTGTTTGCAGGTGACTGTTTTTTACATCATTTATAGCAACTCATATATTCAATATATAATATTTTGGAAAATAAAATATATGTCCAATATTATAAATATAATACAAATGTCTAACATATAAATATCACTAATTATATTGTTTTGATATAGAACCCATCAAGAGAGCAAAAGTTATAGTATGGAATGGTCCAGCAGGAGTGTTTGAGTTTGAGAACTTCAGCAAAGGTACAAAGAGCTTGATGGACAATGTTGTTGAAGCTACAACTCGAGGAACGATCACTATTATCGGAGGCGGAGACACGGCGACGTGCGCAGCCAAGTGGAAAACAGAAGATAAAGTGAGTCATGTGAGCACTGGTGGTGGTGCGAGTCTGGAACTTTTGGAGGGTAAAGTATTACCTGGAGTTGCTGCCCTCTCTCCGTCGTAAATTTGTGTCTTCATAATGAACATAATATGCCAATTAAAGGCCAATTTTGTCAAAGAAAGCATAGAGATATCATGATGTTTATCATTTTCATAGAAATTTAACGAGTAGCTGTTATAAGGAATAAAACTATTCGTTGGATTTAACGCTGGTAGGATTATTATAAGAAACAAGAAAAAATTATCAACATAATCATCAACTGTTTTGTTTTCAGAGTCCCCCATTTCATAAGAAATATTAAAATTATATCTTTTCAGATATTTAGGTCTCCATATTACAATTACATTAGTGTAAAGTTGTAGATATACATAATGAATCAAATGTGCATTATATATAATGTAAAATATATTAGAAGAATATTAAACCGATGTTATATATTAGTTACTAAGAAAATAATTGTAAGATGGAACAGTCACCGTTATTAAATATAATCGTCCGTGCACGGTAAAATGTTCACTCATAGTTTCGACACAAATTTCAGATTGCTCTGCATCATATAAAATTGTAAATATGTTATGTTTTATTTAAATATTAGTGTGATTATATACTTTCGCTGATATAATGTGTCAAAAATAAATTCCGATATCTTATGTTGTATCTCTTATTAATGATTATGATGTTTAATTATATTAATTTTGCAGCAAGCTTTCTTAAAATTCAGCGGATTTGATGAAAATAGCATCAAAATGCAATTTTCATTATATCTCTCACTTGTTAAATATAATTTGTAATCCAACAAAAATGCATAACGGTTTGCATTTTTCTAAATAGATAAATGCATTTTTTGCAATTACAATATATCGCATAATCTTTATAAAAACGTACACGTTTTTATATTAGAAATTTATATAATATTGATATAATACATTGCTCTGTATTATAGATTTTTATTACCGACACACTTTGTAAAAAAATAATATTACTATTACTATTTTTATAAATATTTTATTTTTATTTTATTTGTATCTGATTGCCCAATCAGAACAAAGAAATCTTTGCGTCCGTTGCTTCCTACTATCCAATAAGAAGTGTGACTACTGACATTTTATGGACGCAGAGGCGTCTCGTTGGCAATAATGCGATATCGCCATAATTTCATCTAGAGTTCAAATTGTATAATGAAGCGCAGCTAAAAAGAACACACTTGGAAAATCGAGTGCGCAACCATAAACGTATCGCGATTATTCCGTCTCGCGGTCTCGCTCACTCATGTCATCAGACATGGCGGTATCCGTGGCGGTGAAAGATGTGAACACTTTTCTCAGTCAGAAACAAAATGTTTCCGACAAGGAATTGGCCGGAGAATGGTCTCAGCTCGAGGAGCTGTATAGTAAAAGGTAAAACGAATATATATTATTTCGTATAATGAGATTTTATGACGGAAAAAATAATAGATGGACATATCGGTCTCGGTGACTTGCAGGCTTTGGCATCAGCTGACGCTGAAATTGGAGACGTTTGTGAAAAATCCGACGCTCCAGCAGGGAGATAATCTCGTGCAACTGTATGTTAACTTCCTATCGACCTTTGAAAACAAGTGAGTATTTTTGATCATATCTATATTTCGAATTTAAAATAACTATGATTTTGCATGGTATACATCATTTTTCCTTATACTTTGCTATGTTATTTTGCATTCTCTTTATTCTTATTTGCTATTAAAATTTTTTTCAATTATTTTTGTGAAGAATAAATCCATTGTCATTGGTGGAAATATTGGCACATGTGATACAACAATTTCAAGACAAACAAGAGGCAATTAAATTCTTAGAGAAAACTGAAACTAAAGTCCAGAGTAACAATGAAGCTATTGCCCTCTGTAAGGTTCTCAAAGGACAGATTTTATTGGATAAATTGAATAATCAAGAGCAAGCAAAAAAGATTATAGAAGACGTAGAAGCTATGCTAGATAATGCCGATGGTGTTACAACAGTTCATGGACGTTTTTACCTTTTAGCCAGCCGGCTATATAGATTACAAGGCAAACATGCAGAGTATTATCGTACAGCATTAAGGTATACTTATGTATAATTTATATTAGCTTATTGTGAATTGTACAATTTTTCTATGATCAATTATAATTAACTAAATCATGCTTACTTAATATCTTTTTTATTATTAAGATATCTAGGTTGCATTGAACTGAGCAGCTTGAGCAGGCAAGAGCAAGAACAACACGCCTTCTTTCTTGGTCTAGCAGCACTCTTAGGCGAAGGGGTTTATAATCTTGGGGAACTGCTGGCACATCCAGTCCTAGAATCGTTAAAGGGCACACCTAACAATTGGCTCGTTGATTTGTTGCAAGCCTTCAATGCTGGTGATATCGTCGCGTTGGAGAGATTGAAGCCGCAATGGAGTAAAGTGGCTGATCTAGCTGCGCAGGAATTAAAATTGAGACAAAAGATCTCCCTGCTGTGCCTCATGGAAATGACTTTCAAACGGCAAGCCAACAATCGGTGCGTATAATTCATTAACATCTTTGATGTATGCAATGCTATAAAAGCTTCAAAGCTTCGAGCATTAAATGAAATATTTATTTAATTCCTTTTTAAATGAACATTCCATGTTAATGTTTGCACAGACAGCTGACATTTGCGGAGATCTCTCAGGAGACGCGTCTGCCTCTCGGTGAAGTGGAATTGTTAGTGATGAAAGCTCTCGCTCAGGGTCTCGTTCGAGGTGCCATAGATCAGGTAGCAGGTACCGTCAACATGACTTGGGTGCAGCCGCGCGTTCTAGATCGCAGCCAAATTGCCGGGATGGTACAACGTCTCGATGGATGGTGCAAAGATGTTAGTTCGATGGAGAAACTTTTGGAGTCTAGGGCCTCTGAAATTCTTACTCTTTGAGAAAGATTTGTTGCGTGGATCATCTTATTATTAATCTGTTATATTACAGTGGAACGTTGAGATTCACGCACTTACGATTATAAAATCAGTTTCCTAACATCAATAAATATGAAAAATTATTTCGTATATTTGCATTTATACGCAAAGTCCTCTGTGTAATGTAATTTTTTTTCCTTCTATGCAAAAAGGCAAGAAACATATTGTAATATTTATAAGAAATATTATTTTATAAGCAAATTAAAGATATAAGAAAAACTCACAATAGAAACAAAAAAGTAATCATTTTATTTAAAAATTCGTGAAAATACATTTTTCCAGTTCTTGGTGCATTTTATATTGATAAATGTCAGTAATTGTGAATGTTAAATGCTATATATCTTTCTCTATACAATATTAAGTACTTATACTTAATTATAATACACAAGTTATATAATTTCAAGTACAAATGGCGGATATTTCTCTAACTCTATTTACAAGTATAATTTATACGTTATTATTACAAGTAAACAATCAAGCACATAGATCCAAACGAACACAATATGACAAATACAATATGATTAACAAAAAAACAGTTTGGGAGATATAATCTTACAATAAATATATAAAAATTTTTTTTTTTAAATACATTTATAAATGACAAACGACTCTCACAATTTGACCACATTTTTGTACACTCAGCCTTGTCGTTTTTAACTTTCGTTCCTTATAAAAAAAAATAGTATTTTCTCATTTATCTAAAAGAATATTGCAAATAAAAATGATGAAGTACATTTAAGTACTTTGCTTCTTAATTTTGATAGAAGCGCATTAAGATTTGACAAATGCTTAAGAATATTAAACGAAACGTTTAAGTACATGCTTATTCTATATCACATGGTTGACTTTCCGTTTACTCTTGATCTGCTCCGTTTGTTCATGTCGTGTATTCTTCAAACAATGCACTTATATATTTGCGAAACAGCAGAGTACATTATTTCGCGATTTCGAATACTCTGTTAAAAGAGTTACTCATTGCTCGCCAAGGTTGTATCAATGCCATTAGTTGGATTTGACAAAGCGAATAAAGCTACCTACTTATGTAGCAAAGTGTTATAAATAGATTGTAAATGTATCTTCTTTCTTCTCAATCTTGTTCTTTCAATCTATATCTCTGGATTTTCTTTTCAAGTTGCCATCCAAAGCTGGTGGATCAGAGGCAAGAATCTTCTCTTTCAGATACATATAATTCTTCAATCTGGAGGCAGCATAATCCTGAAACATGCAATTCCATGTTTATATATTTAAATAGATCTATTATTTAATTGAAAGTAGTCCGAAAAACGAGATAGGAGAACGATAATATAAAATATATGCCTAAATATTCTTATATATATAATTTTTTTATTTTTAATATATTTAAAGTATGCATCAAAATTTTTTTACATCTATACACACCCAATATCCGAATGGAATCTGTGAAATTTTGGCATTTACAATGCTCCAAAGACCCCAGAATAGATGACTAGCTAACGAGAATATCCTCACTTCCATCATGACATGTTGCTCCTCCACAGATCCATCTTTCCCCAATGTTTTCAGGTAGGCTCTTATGAAGTTGAGCTGTCGAGAAAAGCTAATTTATAAAACCATGTATTAAGGAAGAGACAAAGAATTACCCTATTCTTGTACTTTTCAATTTGTTTAATAATTGCTAAAATAATTTTTTTATAATAGACTTGTTTGTACATCAAAAATATTCAATAATGATTGTCTCAAAAAAAGTAGTTTATACAATATAATATATAATGAAATACACAAAACATTGTTATAGCAATATGAACGAACTGGACATACATGGACAGAATTTGAATATTACCAACAAATGAAATAATATAAATAACAGACATCTGAAGAAGAAGATACAAAAGAACTAATTTATGATATGTGATTTAACGCAATATGAAATGTATATTAAAAAAAGAAATATGAAAGTCTACACGAAGTTTTTTTTATTTTGTAAATTTTTATATAAATCTAAAAAAAGATTATCATTATTTAATATATATTATATTTATTTTTATTATTAAATTATTCATACCTATCCATATTTGTGTGTAATTAAGACAAATATTTCCTATTTACTTATAATGCATGCGCGATTATAAATCCCCAATAATATTTTGATAAATCGACACATTTATAATATGAACCGTTTTCGCAAAATCAGCTATTAATTTGGCAAGTATTAATTATGCGTACAGAATCGCATCGGTCAAAGTGCTCCAATGCTAGATTAATGCACTTTTACCACTGCCGAAACAGTACATTCGTATAAGGGTACGCAGATTATGAATTGATTAGAGTGAGGAGAGTGTACAGGTACTATAAAATGTAGACGAGCGGATTGGTGTTGCCAAGATGGTGATACCCTGGTTCCACAAATGTAGAGCACCCACAAGTCGGGATCCATCGCGCAGACATTGTCATTCAGATTGCTGGCCATTTTTTTCTCTGATTGCAGGCATCAGCATTGTCTTGACGGACTGCGGTCCTGCGAAACTAATATATACACACGCAGCACACGCCAAGCCGACACCCTATCTACTGTGTGTCCTGACACAGTACCGAATAATATGTAATTTTTGCAGCCGAAGAGACTATATCGTGTAAGCATTAAATTACAAAGTTCTGACAATAATTTACCCATTACATTTCTATGATACATAAAATGAATACTATTTTCTTAATCAAATTTGTATTTCTTGTAATTAAAATAAATTTAAATAAATGTTTGGTAAATATGAAGAAAAAATAAAAGAATAATAAATTAATTTTTTCCTGGATTATTGAAGATTATCTATTTCGGTATTAAGTTATTATCGTGCAAAGCTTTACGAATTTTTTCTTGTACAAAATTTCCCTTATGAATGTAATTTTATACCATTGTAATAGATATACCAATCTTTTATTTGCGAGCATTATAATATATTCTCAATGGTTTAATCTTTATAAAAGAATTCATGATATGATAATGCTGAATGAAGCATATTGAACAGATAATCAGAATATCTTACCTAGATTAGATCATCGCCCAATTCTTTTCTCATTTCAAACTTACCTTTTGTTCTTTTGTAGGACCAGCAGATGGACGTTCGTGAAAGAAGGGATATTCCGGCGTTGTGTAGTCGTATTGCCATTCAGCAAAATGATTAGCGATATCAAATCCTCGATAGTTGTAGGAACAGTATTCGAAGTCAATGAGTACTAATTCCGGCTTTCGCGTATTTTGACGTAGAAGTATATTGCCTTCTTGCATATCATTATGGCAGAATGTAACTGGATATTTTTGCTGCATCACAAGTGCCCTGACAAATAGATTTGTAAATTTTAATCTTAGTACACATAATGTTTTCTTGATAAGCCCTAAGCTCTTTCTACTTACTTGAGCCAATTAATTTCGTGTTCTAAATTTATGTATTTTATTGCACTAATATTCTCTAAATGCTGAATATCAATATCTTCATTATTTTCGAGAATATCTGTCGCTGTATTAAGCCAGTTATTCATTGTTTCCCATATCCATTTAGGTTCTTTGCTAATTGGTATCTGCATTGTATGTATTTGTCCCATTTTCTCTGCGATCAGCGAACTCAAAGTGGAATCTGTCAGTTCTTTTGTGAGTAAAGGTCGGGCGGGTATATACTCCTCTATACGACCACCAGGAAATACTCCATGCAATTTGGGACCAAGCCTCCTCTCAGAGAGTAAAGTGAAGATGACAGATTCTGTAATAAGTCCCTCCAAGGCTCTCTCTCCATGTACTTGCCCATATAGACGTAGCAAAACTTGACGAGGTTCCCCCCTAATTGGGACCGCTCCTTCGGGGAGTTGGATATTGTACAACCAGTTACTAAGACCACCACTGAAAGTAATAGTATAGAAGCTTTGTCATTTTATCTCATTGCTATATATAAATTAATTTATCTATAATCGAATTATATAAATTGTAGTGTATTTTACACATAAAAATCTTACACATACAAACCTGATACGTTTTAGAATAATATTCTGCGCAGTAACGTGCTTCCAAACACCATGCAAGTAATCTCGACATATTCTCGCGGCAGTTTCCCTCATTTCGGGATTCTTGTCCGACATCTATCATAAAAAATATAATTTGGAATAATTCTGGGATATAGTACTTAATTATATCTTTTCTTTCTTGAGACAGTTAAAATATAATTTTCTCTCACCAGCTATTGATAAATCATTTCAATCATTCTTCTGATATGATATGACGGAATGCGGCAAAAATAACCAAACAAAGAGTAAGAGATGCAATATGATTTTCAAAATTATTTCAGCTAAAGATGAGCTCGCGGATTCATGATAATTATAAATGGAACGAAAAACAGCGATTAAACATTATGCCAAAAATCATGTATACATAATATCGAAATCATCTACTGTTTATAGAAAAAAACCGCATGCGTCACGATATTACTGACGTCACATTACCGACCAGTGGATCTCAAATGGTATTCGACAAATTGTACTTTGTATTTTTGGATATGAAAACCTAATGTTTACAATTATTTTACTACAATTAGTTTACAATTCAAGGATTAGAAGGAAAGGAAGTAAAAGGAAAAAATGAAATTAAAATTAAAATATTTTATTAAATATATAAGAGTATACAAAATGCAATTGTGGATATTGCGCTTAATTTATATGTGAATATATTGCGCATTTTTTGCTGATAAGTTAATTTCTTTTAGCGTACGTTTATCGTGACTTATGCGTCATTCTGTTTACCAAGAATTTGCGATCGTAGTTTATAAATGGGTATAAAAACAGATTCTACTTATTCGATATTCAAACATAATTACGGCGCATGTGTATAACGAAAATAGAAATATTGTGCACAAAAATAAATTAATGAACATTTTCGACATAATATTGTGCAACATACCAGATAGATAAGCGAAAATTGATAAGACAAAATTCATCTAGCTCGCTCTGATTAGCTTCGATTAGCAATCGCGTGTATACACACAATGTACACAAACCACATATAAATAATATATAAATAATGATATATGTCAGGGATATCGAGTACAGGTTAAATATAGCAAAGGCAAGGCCACAAGCATTTTCTTGTGTCGCAAAGCAATTAAATTCCAATGTTATCATGTTGATATCGAAAGTTTACGTGAACTTCCAGTTTCGGAAAGATAAAGAGTTATAAAGAAATGCAGTATATAAAGGAGTATCATAGTAAATACCTTGTGTTCGACGCCCATCCCCATGTCGAAAGCTTTTAGGTTGTTCCTCGATATTATCGGATACGCTATCGGGAGCCTATTGAAACCGCTGACACGGCTCAGAAGAGGATATGCGAGAAAGCTGAATTCTCCGAACGTCGATCGAATTTCCCGATGTAGCACGCACACCTCGAAAGCTATAATTATTATTACCGGCACGATCGTATCACACGGTCGTCGCGATTCGTGACGAGTTATGTCACGAGATATATATACGTAGCCGCGGATAAAAGATAATTTATACGTATAATGTGTATGCACCTGGTATTTGCAACTTCCCGTCTTTCGCGATAAACAAGTCTGCGGCCTCGTTAACGAGACGATTTAGATTAGAAGATTACGATATTATAACTGCGTTAATTATCGTTCACGGAATTTGACGTACAACACAATTGATACCGGCAATAAAAGAAAATATCTTTTATCAGCGCAAGTATTTTTTTTTGCAATATGTACAATATTGCAAAAGAAAGAGAAAAGAAGATTATCTCGAAACAAAGCTCTGAATGGAAAACCGACGACTGTTGACGACTGTTGGGTTCTGAATGATTCATCGCGTTGCTTTCCGTTTACTTTTGTTGCAGCTCGCTCGAAAGCGCCAATGAAAACGCGCACGTGGATCAGCTGACTGTCAATAGATGATCAGGTTACTGCTAAGTCGACATGTATTCAAGATAACGCAGCGTTCTTATCATGTGTAGATATTTGCGTAGTATTTTATGTACATTGTACAAATCATAATTTATATGACAAGGAAAAAGAGGAAAATTACATTAAATGATCGCGAAGATTATGCTAATAACTCTTGTGCACGGAATGCGACATGATTGCGTTTTATGCGCAATAATATATAATATCCATAATTGTTGAAGTCCAAAATACAAAAGAAAACATTTATCATCATATTTTTTCTAAATTTCAAGTAATTTTGCACATATACTCGATAAAAAACGCGGGATAATTGACAGAAAAAGGCGCGACATCTTGCTGTGTGATAAAAAGATGCTTTGTTAAGCTGCACACAATGCATCGGTAAAGTAGAGACTTCGTTGATACAACGATACAACACAGTAATCAAAACATCAAAACATTACTGTTTACTCGTTTACTGGAATAATAAAATCCTAATAGAAAGATTTAAAATGATGGAATCTCCTGGTCCGAGTTCAGCTGCTAATATCTGTGAATTGTAAGTGAAATTCTTTGGTACAAATATTTGACTACAATGTAATTTGTAAAAAAGGTATTTGCGAAATAATTGCGAAGTTGCGCTAAAATTAAATAGCTTTGCAAAGACCGATTATATTATAAATCTGATATTGTTTTTGAATTTTCATTATGTACTTTTTTAATATTAGATGTGACAAACGCACACGTTTGTATACCTGTCCGCGATGTGGCATAGGCTATTGTGGGACTGAGTGTTACAAATCAGACGCACACACCGATTGCTCCGAGAGTTTTTACAGACAATGTATCGAGGATGAATTAAAATCTCAGGAGAATGATCCAGATGCTAGACAAAAAATGATAGAAATCCTCAAAAGAGTACATGAAGCAGATGTAGAAGATGATATTTTAAAAGATTTTGATGAGAGCAGTATTGATGACAAGGACTGTCTAGATTCAGATGATGAGCAAGAGGTAAATGAAACTAATAATTTGAATGATTTATTTCAGAATCTAATAAATTTTTATTCTCAAATATATGTTTCAGCTTCTCGATTTAGAAAGCAGATTGCAGAATGTTAATTTTGAAGATCCGAATGAACTTTGGTCAGCCTTATCAGATGCAGAAAAGCAAGAATTTGAAGCATTATTAAAGAACGGAGAAGCAGAAAAATTGCTGCCAAAATGGATACCGTGGTGGACTCATCATGTTGAAAGAAAATTAATTCAACCCATTGAAGAGGATACTATGAATGCTTACAACGATTTAAAATATCCTATTTTAATAGATGTACCATTATTTAATGAATTGCAGGTAAAATTCATTGGTATCAATAAGTTTGCATAGTCAGAATAGTCAAATTTAATTAAATGGATTACTTGTATTCAGAAAGCATCCCCTTGTGTATATTTCAATGTGACAAATGTGATATACGCTTATGCGTATACAGCTCTCTATTATATTGGAGATTATCTAAGTTGCGCCGAAGATGCTGCAAATGTCTTTTTGACTATATGTGCGAATATAAGAAACAATGAAGTCTTCAAAGATGTAGACTCGGCGATTGAATCTGTCATAGGAAACATCAAAAGTGTGAGTAATTTATGTACATTGCATTAGTTCATATAATAATATGCTATTAATAAATGCTTAGGTTGACTGGTTGCCTCAAAATGAAGAATGTTTAGCGGCGCTAAGGGAAGCGGGCACTTCAATTTTGCAGGGACCAGGTTCTGAAATGAAAACTCTTTATATATCCGCGGCGCTCTCAGAACTTCATAGATTACTGACAGCAGCCAAGAAAGAAATTTCGATGCATATAAATGTAAAGGGCAATCAAGAATTTACAAAAAGATTTCCACATAGACGTGACGGCGAAATTAATCTCTCGAAAAAAAATATACTTTTATATTTAAAAAAATTAGAATATTATTTATCGTGGGTGAAAAACTATGGAACAGAACTTGTATAAATACAATTATAAATTATTGTTTTATTATTTGCTATAACTATATTGTATTATTTTATTGAAACAATAAATAATAATAAAACAATTTTCAAGTAATATATTGCAGATTATTTGGATAAATATTCTCGTATTGTTTTTGGATAAAGAAAATAAAAAAAAAGGAGGGGATAGCGACTATTAAGATCTATTCGCATGAAAACGCATAACTAAAGTATAATATGCACAGTGTAAAATCAATCACAAATTCAAAATAAAGAATGTTACATTGTTGTGATCTGTATATTAAACACATGATTCATCGATCTGTCTGCATGTTTATTATTCAGCTATACATAAATCCATTGGACAGGTTTTCGTGCTTCCTCTCGCGGTTCAAGAACGTACTCTAGCAGACGATGTTATCGACAACAATTCTCGCATGAGTGGGATGCAAGATGCAACCTGAATTCTGAATTGTTCAGTTGATACATAGTCAGTGCTAATGATCGGTCAGCTGCGAAATAATGGCGGACGAGAAGTTATTTTTCTCGAACGCCGTACAACAATTGGCGAGATGTTTAGCCGCTATCAAACCTACACCATGGGAAAAGGTAAGTTTTTACAGATAAAATTCTCTGATTGAAGAGAAATTAATTAATTTCTCGATAATTTCACGAATAGCCATTATTTTACATTTCCATCGGCTTGACGTATCAGGGTTAGCCGCAGGAAATGTCAGCTGATATCTTGACATATTGTGTTATGACATAATCCAAGAGACACTTGTAGGATTATTATAGTTATTTGTGACGTAATAATTAACCGGTGCGTTAAAAAATTATAGCTGCAACTTATATAATCTGTTTGAAAGAGATCTTAAGAAAAATAATAATGTTATTATGATAGGATGGAAATATAAGATAGAAATATTTAGAAAATTTATTTGTGCAATTATTTTAAAAGTATTATAATATAAAATTACGATTATTTATAAATATTTTAATACACAATAATATTTTATAGGATTATGTCGAAGAGAAGAGTTCGGATCATTATTTTTTTCTCATAATGCAATTACCAAAAAAACTTGATTAAAGCAGTTATGAAAAAGGAAAGAAGTTAATTTATTCTTTTTATATCGAATTGCAGGTAGCTAAATTGTACAAGTTATGTCCGCAAGATTCTGCTCAGGGTGTATTCCGCTTGGATCAGAGGGGTCAGGATGCGACCATAGCCTTGGGAATTTATTTTTTGGAATCTGGATTACAACATCGGGATCGAATATTACCGTATCTGCTCAGACTGTTACGTGGTCTTCCAAAAGCGGTGTGGCGGGATGAGGTGAAATGTTCGCTCGCCGAAAGAGTTCCGGTGGCGGAACGCTTCAGCTTCTGCCTGAACACATTATTGAGCGATGTGGCGGCCAGATGCGAACCAGTACGAGAAGAAATCATTTCGACGCAGGTTGAGATCCTCGCGGTTATGACCAATCTGATACGTGGATATAAAGATCAAAATAGTAATCGGGGCTTGCAAGCAAAGAGTAAGTAGAGATATATTAAAATATATATGGTTGTTTCTGTTATTACAAGTTGCAACCATTTGAAATGATAAGATACAAATGACAATTCTATCTGAAATATTAAAAAATTAGTAATTTAAATTAACATGTACTAGTAAAGGGAAGAATAAGTCAGAATATATTGTAAATCTATTTTTATTGGGCTTAATATCATTGAGACACTGAGTTCTTGTCTTACACCATATATGTTTTATATTATTTGATAAGAAATGAGAAGCTTCAGTTAAATTACATTCCCGACATGTTACATTTTGTTTCAGTATCATTATGCAAATGTCTGGTACCAGTACTGATTGGTCTGGCACGATCGATGGGCCGTTTTGCGTGCACGGATCCGCCGTTGCTTTGCCGCATCTTTCCGCGCCGGGAGACACCCTCGTCAGCAAGCAGCACCGAGAACCGCTTGATTCCCGATAAAAAACAGTACAACTTCTCAAACTTTAGACCGATTATCCCGCGATCTCTGAGCGGTAACTTTAATTCGTGTATTGACAACATAGCGCTACCTGGCTATGACAGTCATGATTATCAATGCGGCAAGAGACCATCGTTACAGTCCTTCCTGTCGGTGCCGTACGACCCAACAACGTATTTCTTCAGTCGTTATGGATCGAGCTTCAATCAATTCCCGCAGATGCGATGCAACGAGAGTCCCGAGAGAAGAGCCGGGATGCAGTTCACCGTGGTTCACTTGCAGAGTGTGTTAGCCCTAGCTAAAAAATTACTTACAAAGGAGATCCTGACGTTTTTAGATGAAGAGGCGCAACAAGTAAGTTAATTATATTAACGATTATTATTTTCTATTATTTTTCTGAGTCTAGTTATAAATAATCGTAATTATAATATCATTTTAGGTTTACAGTTCTGGCCAAGTACACATTTTCCCATATCGTACGTTCAGCGAGACGATGAATCTAGTGATGGTGGCTCTGTTGCGCGAACTCCTGCAGAATCAGCACGATCTACCGGCACCGTTCACGAGGGACGTGCAGGAATTCGTCAAAGGTTTGTTCCTCTCGGGCCAAACGGAGCTGCAATCGCGACAGCACGACGCGAGCGAACGCGAAGACATTGATACGAATTTCCGTACCGTCAATCGCTTCAAGGTGAATGTGATGGCCAACTCCGCGTGCGTGGATTTGCTGGTCTGGGCGATTGGCGACGAGACAGGTAAGCATATATTTTGCATTTGTCGATGACAAAATAAATATCGCGCGTCGCGGAAGCATTTTCTGCCTAAGATTAAATAGATTGCGCACTCATATAAGAATAATAATCTATATGGAAGAGTTTCACGATTGTGCTTGTAACTGTAAGCGCATGGATGGTAGTGTGACCGCGAGAAATCAATGTCTGTATCGATCATGTAACACGTAATTCAGTACAAGTATAGGTTTCTTAAAATTCTTTCACGTTATTTTTCCAGTATCCGGCGAATATGATTTGTCCGCGCTGTTCGCAGATATCAGTTCAATGCTGATCGGCAAGGGTATATTGATTTACCCGTGTGTGTTACTTCCTTATTAACATGTCCGCTATTTTAATGTAATTACTAACAAATATATATATCTCTGCTTAGTAGTACGATAATAATCCGTTGATCGCTCCTTCTTGCAGTGTTTTTTTTTCAAATGTCATGTATAAATGACTAATATCGATAACTTTGTAACAGGCAATTCTGCGAAAGAAAGTTTTATTTAAATATTTATGTATTTATATTGTAAATTATATATGTATATAAATTTTGATTCTCAGGCGCGGATAGTTTGTGCGGACGACTCGTGGAAAAGATTAATTCCAATCATGGACCGAAGCTTGTGCTGGCACATATGCCATTATTGATGGTTTGTCTTGAGGGATTAGGAAAATTAGCGCAAAAATTTCCCAACATAGCCAGCACGTCGATATATTATTTACGAGACTTTCTCGTTGCACCATCGCCGATTCTTCTGAAGTTATATCGACAACATAGCGAATACTCCATGAAAGAACATCAATTTAAAGTGCTAGGTAAATTTCATCTCTCTTATCACATATTATTTTTGTCAATGTGTTAATTATAAAATTATTTGTAATAAATATAGCCCATATTCACATATTTTTCGGCAGTTCAAGGGAAGGAAATAAGCGACACAAAGCAGACGCCGTCATCAGTGCATACGGCATTTGAGAAACTTCGCGATGCAGCAATCGGCAATCTCTGCATTGCCTTGGAAGCTGCGCACTCCGTGAATCCGGATTGCGTGCCGGCGCTTGTGGCCAGCGTCTCGAATAGATTGTACACTGCGGATATAAGCGACGGGTACGGCTATTTGACGACATCGGAGTTTATAATTTTTCTGACGAGCATACATAAATAAAAATGCAATGTCCACTCGATATTTTTTTTTAGTGAAAATGACGAGAAATTGAAGAACGAAGTAGTCTCGAAGAACATTGTGATTATGTTGGGCCATGTGGCTGTGGCGCTAAAAGATACCCCGAAGACAATGCGCACCATCTTTCCGTTTTTCCAACAACTCTTCTGCCGCACTCCCAGTGATCTCGATTTTCTCATAGTGGATCAATTGGGTTGCATGATCATTGCCAAGTGCGAACCAAAGGTTAGCAACAATTTTAATTTTTTTAGAGTCATTTGTAACATTCGAACGAAAAACTTTGGATAATCATTATCAAGAATACTTGTTACGCAGATTTATGAGGGGATAATGCAAATGTTCTCCATGTCATTGGGATCGAGTACGGCGACATATGCTGCGAACGATGATCGTAAGCAGTATTGTCACGTTTCCAAGGCGGTTACGAACGCGCTGGCGAATATAGCGGCGAATCTACAAGGCGAGTCGGAATTGGACGATTTGCTGTTGCATCTTCTTGAGCTTTTTGTGCAGTTGGGACTCGAGGGTAAACGCGCCAGTGACAAGATGCCAAATAGTATCATCGCGACGGTAAGATTGCTTTAATCTATTTTAATTTTAACAAAATGTAGGAGGAAAATATCTTAAACATGATAAACAGAAAGCAGCTAGCAGCGCCGGAAATTTAGGAGTACTCATCCCCGTGATTGCGATATTGATGCGGCGTCTACCGCCGATCAGACATCCACAGAAACGACTTCTGAAACTGTTCAAGGATTTTTGGTTGTATTGTGTTATAATGGGCTTCGCCGCGGATCTTCCGTCGAGATTGTGGCCACCCGAATGGTACGAAGGCGTCAAAGAAATCGCAGTCAAGTCGCCCTACCTTATTTCCCAGACCAGCGCTCGTCTCGAAATGCGAGAGTTACAATACACATCAGCAGTACGCAATGACAGTGTCTCATTGAACGAGTTGCAGGAGTTGCGGAGTCAAGTATTAAAAATAAGCACCCGGTATGATTTATTTCAAATCATACATTCCTCTTATTTTTGATCTTTAATTAATTTTTCAATTATAAAGATTGTTTGAGAAAATTGTTGAAAATTGAATATGTGACATTTTCTTGTTTTAATTATAAGAAAATGATATGCATTGTTCTATTATTAAGAGAAATTAATGTTTTATTTTTTAGATATATATCTTTTATTATTTAGAATCTATTAAATATGTTATTATTTAGTATCTGCTAAAATTTCTTGTGTTTTCTTTTCAGTACAAACGACATATCAGCGTACGTGACTAAGTTGCAGTTTGCACAATGCACATATTTGTTATCCGTTTATTGGTCAGAGACCTTGCGGGTGGCAAACAGTCCTGAACCCAGTTTGCAACCGATAATGGAGTACCTATGCGATACTGATTTGCAGAAGGATAAAAGTGGTATGTGGCAGTGTATATGTTGCGTGGCGGACTCTGTCTTTACCAAGTTCAAGGATGTGATGCAACGCAAACCGAAAGACGAGCAACGCGAGAAAGAACTTGAGAATCATGCGCAATTCCTGTTGGTGCGTTTCAATCACGTGCACAAACAAATCAGGAGGGTGGCGGATAAGTATCTCAGTGCATTAGTGGATGCTTTTCCGCATCTGTTATGGAATTGTAAAGTCCTCTGGAGTATGTTGGATACATTACAGGTATTCTTAACGCGCTTTTTATCGCGTACTCCATCTATATGTTTCGTTAGACTTCTTTTTATAAATAAATGTGATTTATTGCAGATTTTATCATACTCATTACAACTTGATCCAAATGAAGAAACTCCTAGTTTGAGAATACCTAGCACACCATACAGTATTGAACTTATGAATACTCTCGAAGCAAGAGAGGTATGATATTGTTATGTAATTTATATGTTAGATTATTTGCTAAAATAAAACAGATTTTATACTAACACATGAATTATATTACAGATTATTGCGAAAGATTTTACTGCAAGATGTAAAGGCATAGTGCAGGAGGCTATGAAGTGGGCACCGCAAGCTACCAGATCACATCTACAAGAGTATATTAATCAGATACCATCTTCCGGCATGCGACATCATTCTGGTTTATCGCTGGCTATTGACTCTGTCCTCGAATTCGTGGATACCGCAATTCCTACAGTAGTTCCGGCAAATGTATGTAGCGATGTTAAACATATTATATACGCATTATATAAATAATAACTCGCTATTAATTTTATACTAATGGAATAACGTATTTTATAGACGAATTCGTTGGACAAAAGGCCACGCGGTCCGATGGAGTATGTTGGATACATTACAGGTATTCTTAACGCGCTTTTTATCGCGTACTCCATTTATATGTTTCGTTAGACTTCTTTTTATAAATAAATGTATTATTGCAGATTTTATCATACTCATTACAACTTGATCCAAATGAAGAAACTCCTAGTTTGAGAATACCTAGCACACCATACAGTATTGAACTTATGAATACTCTCGAAGCAAGAGAGGTATGATATTGTTATGTAATTTATATGTTAGATTATTTGCTAAAATAAAACAGATTTTATACTAACACATGAATTATATTACAGATTATTGCGAAAGATTTTACTGCAAGATGTAAAGGCATAGTGCAGGAGGCTATGAAGTGGGCACCGCAAGCTACCAGATCACATCTACAAGAGTATATTAATCAGATACCATCTTCCGGCATGCGACATCATTCTGGTTTATCGCTGGCTATTGACTCTGTCCTCGAATTCGTGGATACCGCAATTCCTACAGTAGTTCCGGCAAATGTATGTAGCGATGTTAAACATATTATATACGCATTATATAAATAATAACTCGCTATTAATTTTATACTAATGGAATAACGTATTTTATAGACGAATTCGTTGGACAAGAGGCCACGCGGTCCGAAGGGCACGAGTTCGTGGCTGTTATCGATGATGTCTACGAGATCCTGGCATGCCGGCGAGGTAGCGGGTATGCTCGCTCTCGCGCGCACCGATTCGCCAACCGCAGAGATGACTCTAGAAAAATGCAGAGATAAAGTCATCGATAGGTTGATCGAAGCTGTTCGCCGCGCTTCTCAGGAGCGCGATGATATCGCTCATCGCGGGGCTCTCTGGCGTGCCACTGCTCTCTTAATATCCATGCCCGGTAAACTTGAATAGCAGTAAACTTCATAATTTTAAACAGAACATTCTGTTTAACTTTATTTTGTAATTTTACTATTTACCTTTTCAGGAATACATAGACGATTGCTACATACAGTCGCATGCTCGCAGATAGAACTGTTCACGACCGCGGCTATGACAACGGCGGTCGAGTGCTGGCAATGGATCTTGACCGTACGACCCGATCTAAAATTGCGTTTCTTGCAAGAGATGTTGCTCGCATGGCAGTACACTGTTGACAAGAGGATGGGCCTGTTCGCACCAAACGAGGAAGAAGTCAGTCCGCTCGCAGTCTACGAGGGTTGCAAGCTTGGGCCCACTCCACCACATGTGAAATCACACGATATCTGGGTGACTTTTATTGTCGAGCTTGTCGAGACAGCAAAGTACTGTTGCCAGGAAACGGTCGACATGATCGCCGTACTGTTACATCGCTCGTTACCCATGACTGTCGGTGCGTCCGGCGAGGAGCCCGGTATTAATCGGCACGTTGCCGCGGTTGGCGTGCGTTTTAAGCTACTCTCGTGCGGTCTGGTACTGTTGCAAGGTGATGTTTTACCAAGGTAAATACACGAAATGAATAATTTTTTAAATAATAATTGTGATAAAGAATAATTGGTGGATCTATTCTCGCAGGATTTTGAGCAAAAATGTCCTGCGTGAACGCATCTATTCCAATTGCCTGGATTATTTCTGTCGGGAACGTCAATTACCGACCCAAGAGATTGATCAACTTAGCGAGGACATAGTTACATTAATACGCTTTTGGCAGGTAAGAGTTTGCAGCAAATTGTGCCTAATTTATAAATTAAGACGCGCTGATCTTAATCGTGGAGATTTTTACAAGTATCCCTTTTATCCTCAATATCACTATTTGTTCGCGTTACTCTGTTTTGCTTCCTTTTTGCAGGTGATGCATAGCGACAAAAAGTACTTGATGATGACGGGGGCCGATAACGAGTTTGAAATAGTGACTTCTCAAACCTGTACAACCACGGTAATCGTTCCAAGCGAGACAATCGGTTCGTTAGCCGCCACGCTTGCTCCCACGCCGAACGACTTTTCGAAGTCGTCCAGCAATGTGTGGATGAACACCATGCCGATGTCGACCAGTAGCAATACATTAGGCAAGCGTAGCAATCGCAGCAAACGAATTGTAAACGCCAATGTTTTCGTGAAGGATTATATCAAGAAGAGAAATTTAATTCTCGAGTTGTTAGCGGTTGAAATCGAGATGTTATTGGTGAGAGTACTCGATGAATCTTTATATTATATATTATTTTATCACTGTTTGATGTGAAAATAATGCTTTTGAATGTTGAAATCTTGTAGGTCTGGCGTAATCCTAGCGGAAGACCGGAACTCGCACTGCAAGGAGAAGGAAGTATCGCGGACTGGCGTGCCAAAGGAATGAACGATCGTTGGCGCGAGTATACGCGGCTCGCATGGGAGATCAGTCCCATCCTGGCAATATTCCTACCAGTGCGATTGAAGAATCACGAAGTCATTATCAAGGAGATCTGCGGTTTGGTGCGTCTTAAACCTATACCAGTCATGCATGTGTCGGAAGCATTGCAGTATCTTGTCACAACGGACACGCTGCTCAACGATGTACCTGAAGTAAGATATTTTGAATACATTATACGTAATAACTTTTAGTTAGCGGATCACTATTTTATAATTTGCAATACATCGATATACAATTAATAGTCTGAGAGATGTATAATATTACCGCATATTTATACATTGGATATTATTATTCCATCTAATTGCATTTGTGATATAATTATCTGTGTTTCAGTTAGTTTATATGTTAACATGGGCAAGGGTGTCTCCGATTCAAGCACTGGCGTACTTCTCGCGACAATTTCCGCATCACCCTATCTCGGCGCAGTACGCGGTGCAAGTGTTGGACAGTTACCCCGCCGACGCTGTGCTTTTTTATATACCTCAGCTAGTGCAAGCCGTCCGTCACGATGCAATGGGCTATGTAATCGAATTTATCAAGAAAATCGCTAAACGATCGCAGGTAATAAGATTTGTAATTAAAATTAAGTTAAATCGGGAAAGAAATTCGCTTGTAATTGCTTTGATTTATAACGCGTTCTAGGTAGTGGCACATCAGCTGATATGGAATATGCACACTAATGTGTATATGGACGAGGATAAGCAGGTGAAGGATCCCGTGCTGTATGACATATTAGATTTGTTGACGAAGAATATCCTGAATTCACTGTCTGGCCCGGCAAAACAATTTTATGAGAGGGAGTTCGACTTTTTCGAAAAAATTACCAATATTTCGGGCGAAATCCGACCATATCCCAAAGGGCCAGAACGTAAAGCCGCATGTCTAGAAGCCTTAGCGAGAGTGAAAGTACAACCCGGTTGCTATCTACCATCGAATCCTGAAGCGATGGTTATCGATATAGATTATCAAAGCGGTACTCCTATGCAGAGGTACGATTTAGAAAGATGATCACAAAACAATGATTTACATAAGATGATTTTATTATAAAGTATTATATAATTGATTTACAATTACAGCGCTGCTAAGGCACCGTTCTTAGCACGTTTCAAAGTACAAAGATACGGTATCAATGAGCTCGAGAACATTGCGCTAGCAGTCTCAACTAACGGGAAAATCGAGACCAAGAAAGAACCGGAAGAGCAGACATGGCAAGCCGCTATTTTCAAAGTTGGTGATGATGTCAGGCAAGACATGCTGGCTCTGCAAGTGATTAGCATCTTTAAGAACATATTCCAGAAGGTCGGGCTGAACTTGTTCTTGTTTCCCTATAGAGTGGTGGCCACAGCTCCCGGGGTGAGATAAATATCGATTTTTTTTTGTCATATTGTTTGATAAATATCTTTCATTTATAATTATGCTCCTGTGTAATTAGTGCGGCGTGATAGAATGCGTGCCGCACGCAACATCGAGGGACCAGCTCGGGCGTACGACAGATAGCGACATGTATCAATACTTCATCACCCAACACGGGGACGAGACGACCAAAGATTTTCAAAACGTTCGTCGCAACTTTGTCAAGTCGATGGCGGCGTACAGCGTGATAACCTACCTTCTGCAAATAAAAGACCGTCACAATGGCAATATCATGATAGACACTCAAGGCCATATCATACACATCGACTTCGGCTTCATGTTCGAGAGCTCGCCCGGCGGTAACCTGGGCTTCGAACCCGACATCAAACTCACCGACGAGATGGTGCTCGTGATGGGTGGCAAAATGGAGGCTGCGCCGTTCCGTTGGTTCATGGAATTGTGCGTACAAGCTTTCCTCGCGGTCAGGTAAATGCAAAAATTATAATATTTAGTTGTAACAAGAAATACAAATCTGTGTATTGCTTAAATATATCTACTTAAATGTTCTCTATCTTGTAGGCCCTACCAGGAAGCCATCATCTCTCTCGTCTCCCTTATGCTTGACACAGGATTACCCTGCTTCCGTGGACAAACAATCAAGCTCCTACGTAGCCGATTCGTGCCCACTGCTACCGATAGAGATGCGGCAATCTTCATGATTAATGTAATACGTAACAGCTACCTCAACTTCCGTACGAAAACTTATGATATGATACAATATTATCAGAATCAAATCCCCTATTAAACTGTTGCTGGAGAAGAGAAGTTATCTCTCTTCTTCCTTCTCCTGTTTCTCCTTGTAATTCTTGTAATCGTTAGTTGGCGAACGTTTTGCGCTCGCTACACAACTGTTGTTATCTAGTTAGAATCCAAGAATTTAACATACCATGTTAGATATTGTTAGATATTGCAGTGTGATAGCTAATTAAGCGAGGCTGTACAAATTTATATCGATGTCAATATTATTTTTAGTCCCGCATGTATTTTGTGAAAACGCGTATTTTACTCTGTATGTAATAATGTATTATATTTATCTACGAGATATTGTGCCGATACATATATATATATATATATACATGTCTGTTTTTCGCAGCATATCTATGTATACGAGAACATTCCTGTTTATTATTAATTTATGCAATGATGATTATGCAAAATGATTAAAAATTAAATTAAATCCTGACTTATATAAAATATATTTCAACTTGTGATGCATATTTCAATCCTCAGCTATGACAGTATTAAATCTGACTAATATATAAAATACTACAAAGAATATGTATGTGTGCATTTTTATTTCAGTTTGTTGTTTTGCTCTGATGTCTTTGTAATTTTACTTGAAATAACTTTCTAGAGGGATATAGTGAACAGTTAATTAGACAATAAATAATTAAGTAGCTTAATTTATTTTCTATGTACAATAATTATGTCAGAGCAAATCTACCATTATATAATATATTACATCAATGTGTAATTTGCAATATAACATCTTCTAGGTAAACTTTATGAAACTAAGAATCCCAATTGTAAGTTTTCCCTGGACTAAGATGTTTCTCTTCAATACCATTATATACATCAATGTGTAATTTGCAATATAACATCTTCTAGGTAAACTTTATGAAACTAAGAATCCCAATTGTAAGTTTTCCCTTTTTCCCTGTCTCCTGGTACTGGCGGAGGTTGAGTGCGCGCTGCTAGTTCATCAGAATATCTAATCGCTAACACGACTTTCTTCTGCAATACATAAATAATAAATCTTATGATAAGGTCCTCCTGGTACATTTGGCGGAGGTTGAGTGCGCGCTGCTAGTTCATCAGAATATCTAATCGCTAACACCGCTAACACCTGCAATACATAAATAATTTCATAAATCATTAAGAGAGCTATCCTATTTAAAATAAATTAATTTATACAATTTCAACTTATAATATAACATATGTTTAGCACAAGAATAAAATCTTGTAGAAATGTAATTTGAAATTCTAAAATTTCTAAAACTGCGCTTTTGCATCAAGAAGACACACAAGTATATTAAGAATAAAGAAAAATAATTTAAGTACAACATATTTTCCCTAAAAATATTTCTTGTTCAATTTCTCCATATTAAATCCAAAATTTTTTATGCAGATATATAACCTCATAATAAAACATTGTAACTAATTATTTCTCTTAAGATAGATGACTTATTTTGTTCAGAAAATTCTTTTAGTATTAATAAATCAATAACAATATATCTTAACAAATAAAAATATTAAAAATTAGAAAAGATTACATAATTGAAGTAAATGTCATTATACTTACACCACGAAATGTCTCTCGAATCAATTGTATTAGTGGTGTAACAGCCCGGTGTTCAACTGCACCCGGCATGCTTCCCCAGTAAATTAATCAAGTTATTAACAAATAACAAAGCTTAACACAATATTTATTGTAATTAGTGAACTATCCGTATAGCTAACCACAAACCACAAATAATAAGCATTGATAAACACTTGCGTTGTATCGATATTACTCGCATCGATCGATATAAATCGATATAAATCGATTTGATTTTTGCGGATCAAAAATACAGTAAAGTAACAATCGACGAAAGTATCTCACGATTATTATAGAGATAAGATATCCATCACATCTTTTAGTAACGTTATTATGATGGTAAGCCGGGATATGTTCTTTAATTAGCAACATTTTCTAATGAATTGCATAGAGATGTGACAAATATATATATAACAATTTTTAAAAGTAATTTTTTAATTTTTTCGAAAATTATTCAAGAACATTTGACGCGTATCATAATTTGTAAAAATGCATTTATTACAAAGCTATGGTTTTTATCATCTACATTTTCACGTCAATTTTTCATTCATCTTTTATATTCACTGCTATGTTTATTTTGTACGACTTACTGAATCTTTTTTATATAAATTTAAACACAGATTATATTATATGGCGAATACTTTATTTACATTACTCTGAATTTAGTTTAATTATAATTGATGTCTCCTCGCATGTTTTCTCTTTTCCTCGCCATTTAAATTCTCATAAGTCGTTGTAATTAATTGGAATTATAATCCATTTGTTTCTGTATAATTAATCATATCCATTACTACTTCTCGTAAATAATTGTACATATTGTACATACGATATATACAAGTATATATACGATGGCGAACGGCGGCAATGGCGAACGCCGTTGATGAATTTATATATGTTGATCAAGCGTCAATTTGACAGGAGCGATTGTCTAGTCGCAACAGAGAAACGATTAAAAAGGAGAAATATGCGTTACATCCGTGACGAGCGTAAACGAACGACGATTCACACGACTTTGAAAAAACGAGAAAGAACGAACAGGAAGAACGGTGGCAGAAGAACAACATATGGCGACATTTACATGTGGTAGATGAAGAAAACATCTGCGAGGCGAATGTATCGTGAATGAAAGAGTCTCATCGACAGCGTTTTTTATACGCAACTGAAAGTATAAGGGTAATTTCATTTTAATATCGTTCGAAAACTAACGAAATAGTTCATAGGTTAGAATCGCAGAGATTGATATTTAATTATCTTAATGTATTGGCAGCTCTCTCTCTCTCTCTCTTTCTTTCTCACATATTCTCTCTCTTTCTCTCTGTGTTACAATAAAGATTATGACAGTTAAACACATCCTATGTTTGACTTGCAGCAGATTATGTATGGGCAAGTGCAAGCTTGCAGGATCAATTTTGTTTTATATCTGAATATTGCTATTGTCATCATCGTGTTAAGAATATGTCTGCCAACATGTTGACAGAGCAGAACGTAATAATGGAATTTACTGATTCCAATGATACAGCGCCGATTGGTTTTATCACTACGGATGATGGTCATACGCTTTTCGCAGTGGGTGGTAAGATAATAGATCAACAATATTTAATATACTAAATGAATAATTAGCAAAGATGCAGTGTTATATATATTACTGTGAAGGATATATTCTATTCTTACATGTTTCTCTTTATACAATAATAAAAGATTTTTCAGAGTTATACACAGAAGTTTTATATTTGTAATGTATATATATATACATAGA
>NW_021848556.1:1626302-1635285 GCF_003651465.1 Formica exsecta
CAGGAGATTCATTCCTAAGAGTTTTAAGGAATATGTGTGAGTAAAAGAATTTCTTCTCTATTTATAAATTATTCTTTCAAAATTATTTTGCTAATTATTTATACAATTATGTACTCAAAAGCATATATATGTTTCAAAAATATATACATTAATTTTGATTCTTTTAGATAAATTCAAATTGGTGAATTATACTTACTCTGTGCCAATCTGTTTTGATCCACTAATCAATAATGGTGGTTCAACTTCTCGTCTTGCATCTCGAGTGTAATAATAAATCTGAGAAGTCTTATGATAAGGTCCTCCTGGTACATTTGGCGGAGGTTGAGTGCGCGCTGCTAGTTCATCAGAATATCTAATCGCTAACACGACTTTCTTCTGCAATACATAAATAATTTCATAAATCATTAAGAGAGCTATCCTATTTAAAATAAATTAATTTATACAATTTCAACTTATAATATAACATATGTTTAGCACAAGAATAAAATCTTGTAGAAATGTAATTTGAAATTCTAAAATTTCTAAAACTGCGCTTTTGCATCAAGAAGACACACAAGTATATTAAGAATAAAGAAAAATAATTTAAGTACAACATATTTTCCCTAAAAATATTTCTTGTTCAATTTCTCCATATTAAATCCAAAATTTTTTATGCAGATATATAACCTCATAATAAAACATTGTAACTAATTATTTCTCTTAAGATAGATGACTTATTTTGTTCAGAAAATTCTTTTAGTATTAATAAATCAATAACAATATATCTTAACAAATAAAAATATTAAAAATTAGAAAAGATTACATAATTGAAGTAAATGTCATTATACTTACACCACGAAATGTCTCTCGAATCAATTGTATTAGTGGTGTAACAGCCCGGTGTTCAACTGCACCCGGCATGCTTCCCCAGTAAATTAATCAAGTTATTAACAAATAACAAAGCTTAACACAATATTTATTGTAATTAGTGAACTATCCGTATAGCTAACCACAAACCACAAATAATAAGCATTGATAAACACTTGCGTTGTATCGATATTACTCGCATCGATCGATATAAATCGATATAAATCGATTTGATTTTTGCGGATCAAAAATACAGTAAAGTAACAATCGACGAAAGTATCTCACGATTATTATAGAGATAAGATATCCATCACATCTTTTAGTAACGTTATTATGATGGTAAGCCGGGATATGTTCTTTAATTAGCAACATTTTCTAATGAATTGCATAGAGATGTGACAAATATATATATATAACAATTTTTAAAAGTAATTTTTTAATTTTTTCGAAAATTATTCAAGAACATTTGACGCGTATCATAATTTGTAAAAATGCATTTATTACAAAGCTATGGTTTTTATCATCTACATTTTCACGTCAATTTTTCATTCATCTTTTATATTCACTGCTATGTTTATTTTGTACGACTTACTGAATCTTTTTTATATAAATTTAAACACAGATTATATTATATGGCGAATACTTTATTTACATTACTCTGAATTTAGTTTAATTATAATTGATGTCTCCTCGCATGTTTTCTCTTTTCCTCGCCATTTAAATTCTCATAAGTCGTTGTAATTAATTGGAATTATAATCCATTTGTTTCTGTATAATTAATCATATCCATTACTACTTCTCGTAAATAATTGTACATATTGTACATACGATATATACAAGTATATATACGATGGCGAACGGCGGCAATGGCGAACGCCGTTGATGAATTTATATATGTTGATCAAGCGTCAATTTGACAGGAGCGATTGTCTAGTCGCAACAGAGAAACGATTAAAAAGGAGAAATATGCGTTACATCCGTGACGAGCGTAAACGAACGACGATTCACACGACTTTGAAAAAACGAGAAAGAACGAACAGGAAGAACGGTGGCAGAAGAACAACATATGGCGACATTTACATGTGGTAGATGAAGAAAACATCTGCGAGGCGAATGTATCGTGAATGAAAGAGTCTCATCGACAGCGTTTTTTATACGCAACTGAAAGTATAAGGGTAATTTCATTTTAATATCGTTCGAAAACTAACGAAATAGTTCATAGGTTAGAATCACAGAGATTGATATTTAATTATCTTAATGTAATGGCAGCTCTCTCTCTCTTTCTTTCTCACATATTCTCTCTCTTTCTCTCTGTGTTACAATTAAGATTATGACAGTTAAACACATGCTATGTTTGACTTGCAGCAGATTATGTATGGGCAAGTGCAAGCTTGCAGGATTATAAGGGTAATTTCATTTTAATATCGTTCGAAAACTAACGAAATAGTTCATAGGTTAGAATCGCAGAGATTGATATTTAATTATCTTAATGTATTGGCAGCTCTCTCTCTCTCTCTCTTTCTTTCTCACATATTCTCTCTCTTTCTCTCTGTGTTACAATAAAGATTATGACAGTTAAACACATCCTATGTTTGACTTGCAGCAGATTATGTATGGGCAAGTGCAAGCTTGCAGGATCAATTTTGTTTTATATCTGAATATTGCTATTGTCATCATCGTGTTAAGAATATGTCTGCCAACATGTTGACAGAGCAGAACGTAATAATGGAATTTACTGATTCCAATGATACAGCGCCGATTGGTTTTATCACTACGGATGATGGTCATACGCTTTTCGCAGTGGGTGGTAAGATAATAGATCAACAATATTTAATATACTAAATGAATAATTAGCAAAGATGCAGTGTTATATATATTACTGTGAAGGATATATTCTATTCTTACATGTTTCTCTTTATACAATAATAAAAGATTTTTCAGAGTTATACACAGAAGTTTTATATTTGTAATGTATATATATATACATAGAATTATTAAATAAATGAGTAAATAAAAAGAGTACAATGTAATACATATCCTATAAAGATCATTGAAGATATAATCTTTTTCAGAACATGAGGATGGCACATTGGAAATTATGGCATCCCCTATTACATTGATGCCACAAAATAACATAGTGTCTTCAGCACTGATAAAGACTGTGGATGGAAACTTTGTTTTGCATCCTGTATGTGTATTTAAAGCACCTTAAAAACATTAAACCATAAGCAGACAGTTTTTTTTATTTATACACTTATTCTATATAATAAACATTTCTGTTTTAGTCTATTTTTCAATTAAATGTAGAAGATCCACCAGGAACTGTGATGCAACAAGTAAACTTACTTCCAATACAACAGAATGTATCTGCGATTACAGAACAACTGAAAGTAGTACAGAATATAAATGAATGTGCAACTACAGAACCCTTGTTATCTATCGGAGAAGATAATGCATTATTAAATAAAGAAGAAAATTGTAAGAAGAAGACAGAAGAACAGGCAACAATTGACAATCATGTTAAAAATAAATCTACATCTGTATCTACATCTGTACATAAAAAGTCTCCAGGAAGACCGAAAAAGACTGAGGTAATATCACAATATTAATATTAGAAATATTTTTGTTATTTCCATTCTAATTATTATAAAATATGCTCACACACTAATAACTGAATAAAATAAATTCAATATTTATATTTTGTGAAAATTTAATTGAAGTAATTGAAATATAATTTCATAGTTAATTGAAAGTTTCCAATCCGGAAATCATATATTATTAATATCTCTGTTGCAGAATACACAATCTTTGAAGTGTGACATATGTGGACAAGAATTTACAAAACAGATGTTATACCGCAGACATATGGAAAACCATGCTGAAGAAAAACCACACAGATGTCCAAAATGTCCAGCATCTTTTAATATTCCAGTAAGTCCTTTTGCTATCTTTCTTATTAATGAAAAAATAAATATATCAAGTACTATATTTAAATTTTAATTAATAGTATAGTAAAAAAAATATACTGTAACAAAAAAAGAGACAGCTAACAAGTTGCTAAAACAGACACAAACGATTTCGTCGAATAGACCTGTTCGATGGTCGGCTGATCTTTTGTAGAAGTAGATGAACTGTAGTAAAAGTTGCTTCTCTTTTAATCTTTAATACAATGGTCTGATTCAGTCTAGTAACTCCATACAATGGCATCATTGCAGACAAATTTCACGCTTCATATGGCAACGCATAATATCGGCGATCCGAAATGCCCCGAATGTGGTAGGAAATACGCCAGAATGGCGAGTCTCAAATCTCATATGCTGCTGCACGAAAAGGAGGAGAATCTCTTCTGCACGGAGTGCGAGGATGCCTTTTCAACAAAAGTAAGTTTTAAAATATTTATTCTGTAGATTTTTTTTTTTTATTTTCATGTACAAATGAAATTCTCTTCTGTATTTAAAATAATGCACAGGATTTTTTTAGAGATTTAATATCTCTATGCTCAATCTTTATAAATGACATAGAAAAATTCATTCATACATTTTATACGCGCTATTCCAAGATTAATTTTTGAAATATTATTTGGCGGTTTTCAAACAATCTTTATATGCACAAATATCATCGCGTTATATAAGATTGTCTTATCGATACTTTGTCTTAACTGACGCGTTTCTGCTGACGCTGATCACAGACCATTTTATTGATAACATTCACCATTGAATATACAGTATATATGATTATTACCTGACGGCTAAAGGCTAAAGACTGTTGGTTTTTTTTTACCTCATATTTGTTCGTTCCGCGATTGATCCGCATGCTCAAGTTGGCGTGAATCGCGCGCTTGTAAACCTCGTTCGATAACATGCAAATTTTAATTAATTATTTAATATAAATTTGTACAAAAAAATATTAAAAATATAAAAATATAAAATTGTTTAAGATACGTTTGTCATCGTCATACAGCAATTTAACTTGCATTAAATAATCGATAAGATCTGTATTTATTATTATATAATAAATAAGAGAGATAGTACATAAATAAATTTAGTTATGCTAATGCAATGGACATAACTCGATATAAAACGAATCTTGATTTTACTCCGTTCAATGAAAGGTCGATCTTGGCGACCCGCAACGACTTATCTATTCGCCGCCCGCTGACTAAAATTAAGCAATCATAGAGAAGAAGATAGGAACCAGTGATTCTCTCGTTTCGTTATGCCCTTGTAACTGATTGCAGTCAGATAAATGGAGGAGATGATTTAATAATTCTCTCGAATGCTCTCGAAGACTAAGAGAGAACATTATCTCATAGCGTCGTCAAAGTATATCCGCAATAATCGGTCTTGCAATACTTTACGAGCAGCAATAATTATTCAGCCGCTTCATCTTTATTACGTATTTATAAATGTATCTATGTTAATTAGTAATAAAGTCAATTGGAATGAAATTAATGAGTCATACACATTCGAGATAGCATATATTTTCGATTGCGTACTTGTTGAAAGAAAAGTGTGTGTTTTTCAGCACTGAAAATATTTTTTATATAGTTTTACGATTCCGGGATAATTTTCTGAGCGCTTACAAAGACAATGAGAATCAGGATCACTCGCCGATCGACGCAATGTGACGTGGATTAATAAAACATGAGAAAGTAGCAGCAACAATGGCTATATTAATGCGGCGGGCACGAATTACGCAACCGAATCGCATGATCTCACAGATCCCTCGTCGATTGCTCTCGCGTTTGACCGCCGACACGCGCCGTACGCCTACATGCACGCGCGTGTGTAACGATGAAATATGAAACAGACTCTAAGCAACGCGTTGCATCGTGTCATTCGGCTGTATTTAAACGTACGCACACTCAGTTGAAGAAGAGAAACTCTATATGTAGAGAAGATCATAGTCAGAGAGATGTTGGAATACTAGAATACGCGCTTCAACATTTTAATTTCAGCCCCAGAAAAGAAATTTTAAAAATAATCCTCATAAAGATTTAAAAATTTTTTTGAAGAAAAAGAGGAAGACAGAGAAAACTAAGAAAAGATGTACGAAGTGAGATAAAAGATAAATACAAAAATAGTTTTACATGTCATCTAAGAGAATTATTCCAAGAATGAAGAGAAAGATTAAAGAAGATACAGAAATAATAAAATAACGTTTTATATAAATAAGAATAGTATGCACTCTTGATTCTCAAGCTCAATTTTGAATTTATATGAAAATATTAGAATCTGTGATTGTAATCTAATTTATCTGTTGTGACATTTCGGGCAAATTTAAAAGTATGGTCGTTCACGGAGAGGAGTCGATTATAACAACGACAAGTATGACGAGTATTTTGACGACGATGTAAGCGACACTTACAGTCGCTTCGTCAGTGAGCGGCGAATACTCGTGAAGTGTGCACGTGCATGTGCTCGCGCTTGTCATCTCATATCTCTTCGACGAAATATGCGGTTTCGTCAAAGTCGAAGGACACTGCACATGTGTCACTGTGTCGCGAGATCTTATATTCGTTAAAATATTCATGATCATTTTAATTTCTTCCTATGAAATTGATTAGTTAATTAATTATGGTCACATCTTCAAGAATTGCCATTACTGTCTGCATTATATTTCACTGCTATTGTTTTTACATCTCTCGCCGGGATCCATCGCTGAAGAAATAAAGGAATCGAGATAATAAGCAGTGTACGCAAATATCGAAATGGATCGAACCTCTACAGGATTATTTGATAATTAATACTACAAATTCTACATTATAGTTTCGCTGCGTGGTATTTTATCTTTAAACGTGATTGAAAAGAATTTTTTTCTCTCGGAACGGGCGGTCTTCCCGGCGGTTTTTACGCCTACTCCTCCACGGATGTATATTTTCTCTGTCGTCAGATTTGAAGGGTCTTCGAGGAACTCCACTCGTCTTCCCTCGAAGACCGAGATTTGTGATAGAAATTGTGCAGATGATGTTTCTTCCTAGTATACGGTGTGACATGATGTGAAACGAAATATATAGGAAGAAGAAAAGTCGAGCATAAATAATTGACGTGCGTTTGTTACGTAGGTGGAGCAGATGCGTCTTGGATTGAGAATCTACGGTGAACACGTGCAGGTGAAGGATAACGAACGTAAAACAAATCTGCAAAGGAGGTGCAGTGGAGAAAAGGGAAAAACCGCCGGGCAAAATGAAAGCGCCGATAACGCGACCGGCGTTGATAAGAACCGAACCGTTGAACTTTACCGGGAAGAGCGAGGATATAGCTGCCGTTTCGATAACTCGCTATTATTAGTAACATAGTAACATAATCCTAAGAAAATCGCACACAATTCTCTGATACTTCATCGAGATCGCTCTATTCTAAGCGATATTTGAATCGCGATCGTGATATTAAAATATAAAAATATCGATGAGTGTCACATTTTGTGTGTGTGCGAATTGCTACGAGATATATCAAGTTTTTTTCGCGGAAAACTTAGCTCACCCCAGTGATCTTTTGCGGAGGCGCGTATTTACGCACGCAAGTAATAATAATCTGACGCAGCGCGTGTAAGAACGCATCGAAGAAGACGAAGATTAGAAAGAGGCGACCAACGAAATCTGCGACGACGTTACGAGCGACAACGCGAAAGAGGGCGATTTAATACGGGGAAATTGATGATGCTTAGTCGAGACTGTATTTCAGGAACTCCATTCCTCGAGAACGCCATCGATCTTCTTGCTTTTGCAGTCTCGAGTCGTTCGCGTTTGTCTGACGACGGCACACGTCCACTTGACACGACAATTGTTCATTTGCTGCAATGCAATGATTCGCCCTATCTCAATCGTCCTCGTTTCCGACTGCTGAAAGAAGAGAGAATCGCCGAAGAAATTTCTACGAAACCGTCCTTTTTTGCCGTCCAGTAAAATTCTTCGAAGTTAATCTTAATTGGAACGTCCTATTTTATTTACCAACGAAATCTGCGACGACGTTACGAGCGACAACGCGAAAGAGGGCGATTTAATACGGGAAAATTGATGATGCTCTTAGTCGAGACTGTATTTCAGGAACTCCATTCCTCGAGAACGCCATCGATCTTCTTGCTTTTGCAGTCTCGAGTCGTTCGCGTTTGTCTGACGACGGCACACGTCCACTTGACACGACAATTGTTCATTTGCTGCAATGCAATGATTCGCCCTATCTCAATCGTCCTCGTTTCCGACTGCTGAAAGAAGAGAGAATCGCCGAAGAAATTTCTACGAAACCGTCCTTTTTTGCCGTCCAGTAAAATTCTTCGAAGTTAATCTTAATTGGAACGTCCTATTTTATTTTTATATAACAACGAGAATCTAAGGACGTTTTGTGAAAAGCAAGAGAAAGTGTGAAGGAATATTGTTTCGAGTTGACAAAGATGCTGTCCTCGCGCTGTCCTCAACGGTGGGCGGTGTATCGAAGCCGGAGGTCGTTTCCTGAATTGTTACGTCCGATGTGATTAGATGTTCTGTGCTCTTTGGATGTGCTTCGACACAAAGAATCGTTATAGCAAAATCCGCCGTTTTGATTTCAGTCTTATGAACGTTATTGACATATGCATTAAAATCTAGGCAATACGAGGACTAGAAGGAGAGAGATAAATTTCCTTTCCGATCTCTCTCAATCATAATTGATCTAATGTTTCATTGATGGAACTTTTGACAAAACGATCTGTTTTGGAACTTCAGATTTTCTATATATAAATTGCAGACAAGATCTGAATAATTAAAAGAAAGCTTAGTTTCATTCTTTTTTCCATCTTATTCCCGAAACAGCACCAGTTTTAAAATCTTCCTTTATCGTAAAATCTTATAGAATATAATAGACTCACGAGAGCTATGCCGTCTCAAGTTTACTTATGCAGATCGCCGACTCGTCACTCGGCGTTTGTCGGCGGCATCTGAAGAACCCGAGATGCGAGCGACGAGTTTCTCGCTGGCTTACCGAAATCTTATCATCGCAGCAGAAGCATTGCGAGAAAGGGAAAGTAAAGTTCGGAAGAGGGAAACGCGCGAGGAAGAGGAGAACGAAGAAACGAGAAGTTGCGTAGGACGATCAAGCGGAAGAGGAAGAGGAGTACGGTGGCCCGCAGGCGGAAGAGAGAGGAGGTGGCGGAGAGGAAGAGC
>NW_021848556.1:1635449-1706165 GCF_003651465.1 Formica exsecta
AGCGGCCGACTTTGGGAAGATCAATCGACGCGCGGGGAGGAAGCTGCTGGACCGCGAGCGGCATGCGTGTCGGAAAAAGTGCAATGTCCTCCTTCGAAGGCGTGATACTGGTCGCGGCGACGCGCGAGAATTAAGAGGCCACGGCAATCTCGACGATCTCTGGACTCTTCTTCAAGAAGAACTTACCTTGCAAGGAGAAAGGAAGAAAAAGAGGGGGGGGGGGGGGGGAAAAAGAGAATTTATTATATTGCACTAAGATATTAAATCCGCTGAAGGAAGATAGAGAAAAGATAAGAAGAGAAGGAGAGAATAATAGAAAAAACAAGGGAGAGAAGAAGAAAGTCAATTTTATTTTATATATTTTATTGCGTGAGATCGTCCGAGAGAAGAGAGAAAAAAAGAGAGTAACAAAAAAAGGATAGAGAAGGAAGAGGAAAACAGAGAGTGAAACTCTATTTTTTTGCAGTCGTCTGTTTGTCGCACGAGATATGACCACGTGGACGCTATATAATAAAGATCCGTGTATAATTTGTCACTCACATTAATTATAATCGCTCAATTCGATCCACGAAGGCGAGTGACATTCTTGAAGATTAGTGCTTTATCTGATCTCTAATTTATTTTGCTTCTTCTTTGACGGTATTTTTGATCGATAGGAAACAATGGGAGATACAACTCATCAGCGAAATTCTACACGTGACATATGCGAATAATAATTCAATTTACTATCAGTATGTGATAAGCCGAATTCTGTGTTCAATATTTCGTTCCTTATCGTTAAGAAAAAAAATTGTTTCTTCGAGACGAATGATCGATAGTCACGATAAATCGCGGTGGGTCACCGCGTTGTGTTCAATGCCTTGTGTTCGTCCTACTTTTTGCTCCAAGCACTGCCATATAAGTACTCACTGCCCGCCGGCGCGTATTACTTTATGTTACACGACATAATCTGTGCCGTCTTCCGATATGTCGTTTGCCGTCGACTGCCTGAATTTCGCGCTTCTTCTCATCTGCACGCGCGTGTTTCATCTCGCTCTTGGAATCAGCGCTCAGTATTATAAGGTACATTTCAATAATCTCTAAATTATTATAGTCGCAAGGAAGCTGCTTCGAAATGAAAAGAGATACTATACTTTATAAAGAATTTTATATGTGTATGTAAAATTTAAAATAATTTTTACAAAAATATTTTAAAATAATTATTTAATTGTGTGTGTGTCTATATATATATATATTAATTTTAATTATTATATTCAAATAATTTTTTTTTCAGGCTCAATTAGACGCGCATTTGAAGCTTCACGGAGAAAAGTGGGCGAATGAGGATGTTGGTGTACGAAAGTGTAAATTATGCAACAAGCAATTCACGCAACCTGCGCTCTACCGAATGCACATTCGCGAACATTATAGGGTGAGTAGGAAGAACTTATCAAGTACCGTAAACTATTATCCTTTTTTTCCTTGAGAAGAACCTTTATGTTGCTAGTAAAGCTAGTAAAGCTTTGCTCTCCGGGGGTCTTATCGCGTTTATTTCTCTACAGCTACAGACGAAGATAGTAAAGCAAACTAAGAGGGGAACGAAACATAAAACAATGTACAAATGTACCATATGTTTGAAGAATTTCCAAAAGCCGAGTCAGTTGATGCGGCATATCAGAGTGCACACCGGAGAGAAACCGTTTAAGGTAAAAGCTCTTTTTGCATATATAAATAAATGGTTTGAACGAACGATTGTTTCACACGTATCTTTTTACTTGTGCAGTGTACCGTTTGCAACAGGGCATTTACACAAAAAAGTTCACTACAAATTCATGCATGGCAACACAACGGTATTCGGCCACACAGCTGCAATCTCTGCAGCGCCAAGTTTAGTCAAAAAGGTTCGAGAATTTGCGATCAATATTACATGTAATGCGCCGAAAATTGTACATGATAAGAAAAGTTATTCTAAATTAATATTCTATATCCATCGACGGTTTCTTACTTCTCTATCTTCCAATTTTTCAGGAAATCTAAAAGCGCATATACTCAGAGTACATAATGCACCGGAAGGCGAGCCGACGTACGCCTGTTCTTATTGCTCTTGTATCTTCAAGAAGCTGGGCAGCTTAAATGGCCACATAAAGCGAGTGCATTCTAATCCGGAGGAGGTAAGCGCGATATTCGGTTGTTTTGTGTTAAAATGATTCGAATAAAAAAACGTCATGCTTGTTTAGGAATCCGCCGATAAATCCTCGGCAGCTAATTCTAGTATCTCTTCGGAAGCTGACATGCGCGCGACGGTTGATAGCGTTATATCGCAGTTGGCGTCTTTGGAAGCCGTCGTAAATAATACCGCAGGTTCCACGGGGTCCGCGACGTTGAATGCAGAGCAGAACGATATCCTGCAACAGGCGTTGAAAAATAGTGGTTTGCCGAACAAAAACGAAGTCCCTTTGAAAGGTAATTATTCCTCATATATTCGCCATTTGTTACAAAATGAACATCACATCTAATGTTTTTTTGCTCGTAACAGAGATCGCAGAACCGAAAAAGACGGATTTGCCAACAACATATGTCACATTGTTGGACAAGACTGCTGGCAGTTCTTCGAAGTAATGCTCTTTATTTTACGCGAAAATATAAAATCACGACGGAAAGTAGATCGGCAATTTAAAAAAATTTATAGATGATAATCTAAAATTATGGACAATGACTATTAAATGCGACAAAAAAATGCTCTGTTTACTATTATAATTTGGAAAATAAATAAAACTACTTACATTTGCAGGAAGTATCATGCTATAAAGCAACGTTGCATAGGAAATGTACGGTGGTACGTATGTTCGTTCTGCCCGAAAGAATTCAAAAAGCCGTCGGACTTGATACGTCACTTACGGGTGCATACGCAAGAAAAGCCCTTTAAGGTAGATAGATCTTTCGTTCATTCGAATTCACAATCGCGACAAATAGACAATAAATAATAAAGTCATTCTGTCTTTTAGTGTATGTATTGTGTGCGTTCTTTCGCGCTAAAATCGACAATGATAGCGCACGAGCGAACTCACACCGGAATAAAGAAATATGCTTGCGCTTCCTGCAATAAAACTTTTGCGTGCCATAGTAGTCTTACCTCTCATACAAGGTAAACTTCTTTGTCGTATATAATATAATCTAATTTATTTTAAGTTTTAAAGCTAAGCTAAATTTTTATGCTTTATACATGTATTTTGCTTTATTCTTTTTCTGAGTATGAATTGCATATCTGTATATATATTGTATCCTCTACACTAAAATATTAATTTTTAGCAATAGAAATCTATTCCTCTTTTCAGATTACATATGAAACCGCACAAATGCAATATATGCGGCAAGTTATTCAACTCGAGCATCATCCTGAAAAATCATATGAAGTGTCACATGCGGGAAAAGCCCAAAATATCGCCGGAGGCGGAGAGCCTGGTGCCGCAAGTAGTACTGCAGGAGCCACTTGTCATCAGCGACGCCGGTAACAAGATCAGTGTTGCCCAAGTGCAATCGAAACAAAAGCAATTGTACGAGAACGCTGGCGTGACCAGGCCGCATGAATGTTTGGTCTGTCATGCGGCATTCAGGAAAGTCAGCCATTTGAAACAACATTATCGCAGACATACCGGCGAACGTCCTTACAAGTGCTCCAAATGCGACAGGTTTGAGATTTTATTACTTAACTATAGATTAATTTACAATTTGCAATTTGCAATTTGCAATATACATATATCGATCAAAAATTTTTACGGTGCCACTTTTACAGGAGGTTTACATCAAATAGTGTCCTGAAATCTCACTTGCACACGCATGACGACGCAAGGCCGTACAGTTGTTCGGTATGCAACACAAAATTCTCCACGCAAAGTAGCATGAAGAGGCATTTAGTCACGCATAGCAATAAAAGGCCATTTATGTGTCCATATTGTCATAAGACGTTTAAGACGTATGTCAATTGTCGAAAACACATAAAAAGACACAAGCACGAACTGGTGCAACGGGTACATATTTAAATTCTAGAAAACTTGTTGATGAAATGTGTTAAAATATTAAAGTTTCATATATGTTTTAAATAGCAATTAGAGGAACAAAAGACGCAAGAGCAGAAGGAACAACAGCCTTTGAGAGAAAACAAAGAAGCTGGCTCAGCTCAAGCCTTATCGGCAAGCATCACTCTCACCGAAGATATGGAAGTGTCGTTCCAACCGCAAATGGCGCCAGATTTCACGCAAGCTTTTTCTGATCACTTTCAAAATATCAACGCAGGGAAAGATAAGTCTTTCTTATTGACAAACAGCGCGACAACGTCAGCAGCAAACCGTACGTTCTCCAACAAATATAAAATGTACATCAGATTTTGAAAGAAATCGATTATATACATTTATATATACGTAATTATATTTTTCAGAAAATTTATCTGTCGACACAACTAATTTAGAAACTTCACAAACTTTACATGCCGATGAAACTGGCACCATCACGTTGTCTCATTACTCAGGGGATCAAACCTTCACAGCGGTACATAGCATTAATAGTTATAAAAAATGCATAAGTATTACGATATAAAGAGAAACAAATAACATTGGCATAAAATTTTGTAGGAAAGCATACAAGAAATCGAAGAGACATTGAATCAACAACTGTTTAATATTGGCATGAATCTCGGACTGGCAAACAATCTACCGAAGCAAATGGAGACGAATACGAATTCTCTTGACAATTCCAGGGAACAGCCGGTGCTCAATATAATTTATGAGCATAACAAAAATCTGGATTCGTCTGGCAATACTATATTCACGTCGCAATTCGATTCATTTGATATGAGCCAGATTACGTTACAGGTGAATGCACTTTCTACACAAGAGAGTGATATGGTTCTAGAACTAAAATGTCAGCAATAAAACATGCACACTGTAACCTATTTTTTAACTACTTCACTGATATCTCTTTATATAAATATGAATTTCAATAATCGATTTTGCAGACGGACAGTGAGATGGACATCAATTTGAATCCGACCAACACAACGAGCATATCTGGTATTTTGCCCAGATCCGTGGAAGGAGATGACAGACAAGAAGAACAACGTGCTATTCCGGTTACTACAGTCGATAGTATAGACGCTTCTGCAATTACGAAGAATGCTCATCTAATGGTAATAAATTCTAAGGATAATTGTTCGGAATTGGTGAGCCTTTCGCAAGTATGTCCATCGAAGTACTCGAAGATCATCGCGAAAGCGGACACTACAAACGGATTAATCGAGATGCAAGACGCGACTGAACATGAAAAAGCGCCACAGAAAAGTAATGTTATATCATGCGAGAGCGAGAGAAATTCTTTATTCATGTAAGTCCTTCTAATTTATATGTGAAATCGTGTTATTATAGAGCAATTAAAAGATATATGGTACTTGCAGGAACAACTTTCAAAGTACGATACAGCCGGATACGCTCGTCTGTGGGCGAGAGAAATTCTTTATTCATGTAAGTCCTTCTAATTTATATGTGAAATCGTGTTATTATAGAGCAATTAAAAGATATATGGTACTTGCAGGAACAACTTTCAAAGTACGATACAGCCGGATACGCTCGTTTCTTCAGGAACAAATAATTCTGCCAAAATATCGGAGTACAATAATTTATTAGAGTGTCATATATGCCATCGTAATGGTTTCACGGCAGAGGGATTGAAGGTAATATTTTCGGAGTATTTGTACATTACGATGTGAGATTATAACTATTTGCTAAATCACGTAATAAAACCGATTTGATATTCAATAAAATCAACGTAATCTCCGCAGGAACATTTGGAATCTCATTGCGGTGCCAAAATGTATGAATGTCCGACGTGTTCCCAGCGATTCCATACGAATGGTGGTCTCAACAGGCACACGAAGAGGCTGCACACAGAGTAAGCAAATTGATTGATAGAACAATGAGAAATATATCTCTTAAATTCATTTCAGTAGAACATCTAAAAATCTTTCTGGTTTTGTGTGTCATACAGGCTATTGAAATGTACGACATGTAAGAAGGTGCTGGACAGTAAATCACAATTGAAACATCACAGCAAAATGCATAGCGGGATTTTAAAAGTTGTGCGCCTGGGACCGAACGAAAAGGATGCGATCTCCTCTAGTTCTTGTCTTCCGTCTATAACGATGCTAGACGTCCGAATGAACACGGACTCGTCGGTATCTGAGAAAGTATTAATGGACGCAGTTGCCGAGAGGAAAAGCATGGACCGCGTAGACGTGAGTACACATGTATTTTCATCGCTTTTTAAAATATTTTTATATTTATATCAAATGACTTTCGATCGTTCAGGAAAACGCGGAGAGAAAAGAGACGAAAGAATATACGAACAAATGCAAGTACTGTCCAAAAACCTTCCGGAAACCGAGCGATCTCATTAGGCACATTCGCACGCATACGGGCGAGCGGCCATACAAGTGCGATCACTGCAACAAGAGCTTCGCGGTTAAGTGCACTCTAGACTCACATATGAAGGTTCACACGGGCAAGAAAACGTTTTGCTGCCACGTCTGCAACAGCATGTTCGCTACGAAAGGCAGTTTGAAGGTCCACATGCGACTGCACACGGGTAATTTCCCAAATCATTTTATGTATCGTAAAGTATGTAATTGAAGGAGGGAAAGAATTTTTGTTTAAAATTAAAGCTTTTGTCACATTCCACGCTATTACATTTTTCTGTAACGATAGCTTAGTATTTCATTTCAAAATTTATGTCTACAAATGAATTGAAATCAAGAAATAAATTCCAGTACCAGAAATGTTTCATCCATTTAAGATTTTCAAATGTCAGAGTTATATATGCGCGATGAAAATAAAAATTTTATTTAAAACTTGAATAGGTTAAGTTAGGTATAATAATTTGCGATAAATTTTCAGGTTCTAAGCCGTTCAAGTGTCCTATGTGCGACCTGCGATTTCGCACTTCGGGTCATAAGAAGGTGCACATGCAGAAACATGCGAGAGAACATAAGGGCGGCGCGAAGCGCAAACCTAAACACCAAAAGATCGCGGCAGTAGCGGAAGTGGCGGCTAGCCTCGAAAAGATTGGTAACAGGTCTTTGGACCACACATCGAGGACGACGACGACGGCGGCCGTGATCAATGGCGGCGAAGTTGCGCCATCGCAGAATCTTGATTATTCCCCGTTGGAACACAATGAAATGAATCTTAGTGGCGCGGTTCACTTGCCGAATCAAATCGCGTTTAATCATACCGATGCGACAACAACGACGATTCTCAACAACAATTCCATGCTGTCTTTAAACGACAGTAACGAGTTGGTGGCGAATCTGCAATTTCTGCTGGCGAACGGTCTCGTCACTATCCAAACAGACGATACGATGCTGACGACGCAGCCAGCATTAAACAGCGCCGCTGAAATGCCGACCAACGTGATCGAATTAGTTGGTACGAATCCTTTCCAGGAAGCTTGCAATCTGGGTAACGCCAATCATCAGATAGTGATAACCAGCCAAGTATCAAGTGAGACGACGACCACGAATGCGACCGACGCGGCGATTATTCAAATGAACGATTGCTTGCCACCCGTTTCCATAGTACAGATGCAGAATCAAGATACGAACGTTGGTGGTGACGAATCCAAAGTAAAGACAAGCATTCAGTCAACAACGACAATATGTGACAGTCAAGCCGTGGCGACGGAGACAGCTAAAACCTCGACGCAGTCATCGCGGAAGGAGTGCGACATATGTGGCAAGACCTTTACAAAGCCATACCAGATGGAGCGGCACAAGCGCATTCATACAGGCGAACGGCCATACAAGTGCGAGCAATGCGACAAGTCATTCGCGCAAAAGTTTACACTGCAACTGCACCAGAAGCATCATACCGGCGATCGGCCGTATCCCTGTCCGCACTGCAAGCACTCGTTCACACAGAAATGCAATTTGCAAACTCATCTGAAGCGCGTCCATCAGCTGGTCATGCTTGACGTCAAAAAACTAAAAAGCGGTCAACAGATGCTGGGCGCGCTTCTGCAGGAAAATCAAGGAGCGGACACCAAATTGATGAATCTGGATGACATACTGGTGGTAGATTTTCTCAAGTGAATATTTAAGGGAGCTCTTTTCAAAAGATGCTCTTTTCCAGAAGATTCAATCCTGTGATTCAGAGATTTTCGAACAGAGGACACAGATAGATATATAATATAACGTACTGAAAAAATGTGCCGTAAATGTGTTATCGATGATTAAATATTACGCTTCAAAATATCAAACAAACATGAAGAAAAGTTTCGAATTTTAGACAAATAGTTAAAGCTGTGATGAATGAGAGATATATTATATATCGCTTATGCTATAACAAAATATCTATATACTCGAGATGTAATTTAATATCCCGTTTAACTAGTTTACACTATATTGTTAAGTTTTATAATATTAATCCACACTGGTGAGACCATCGCATATGTGTTTTTTTCATTTTAGCTTTGACGTGCACAATCGACATTTATTTTCTTTTTTTATTTAAAATAAAATATATTGTTAAATGCATCATTGCACTCAAATAATAGAATTCCAGAGTATGAAATACAACATAATAAGCAATGAAGGAACTCAATGTTGAAAGTCACAGTCGATCTCGAGAGCGGGACATCCATCGGGATGGTTCTTGTAAAACCAACAAGGCTTAATTTTTCTCAATAGTTCACTGTTGTTCCTTTTCCTCCTAGCTTTCTTCCTTTTATCAACAATGCCGGGAATCCGAAATTGCACTTTTCCTTGAGTGACGCAGAAAATATGATTATGATTCTTCAGTAAAGTTTGCAATCCTCCGCACTCGTTTCGTAGTTGTCGCAGCATCTCAGGCGCCAACAGCTTTGCCACTTCACCGATGCCGACCTGCCCACCGGCGTTCCACGTTTCACCGGGTCTCCGTTCCAGCGATATTCTGCGATTGGCCCGCAAAAGATGTGCTACGACTACGTTGACTATATCGAGAATTAGTTCTCTGTCTAATTGCGTGCAGTTCCGCGTTCGTTCCGTCGAACTTCTCGGTTTAAAGCTTAGAGACCACGGATCATTCTTCGCTTCGCTTCCTACGGTTTCTTTCAGAGGTAAGGTGGCAACTGCCGATCTCGCATTTATCATTTTCTGAATGTCGGCGTCCAGCGTCGCGGAGTTCTCCCTCGCGTAAGTCCTCTTCCATCCGACGAAACAAGTTCGCTTAGTCGACGGGATTCGCAATCTGTCCATTAGTGTGAGAAAACCGCAGCCTTCGCATACACTCTTAACGTAAGACATATACTCTGAATATTGACTCTCGCCGGCGTTGCACCGCCGATATTTCGCACCGTCGAATTCGTAGGCGCAGCACGGCAGCAGGAAGAATCGGCACTCGTAAGAACTACGCGCCGCAATTACCGGGATCCACGGGGTGAGCTCGTCCGAATGATTCCCTATGATCCAGTCCACTCCGGGAAAAACTGTCTCTGCGGATGGAACAATCGTGCTGACCTGGTACGCACAAATCACAGTATGATTATTATACTAGAATATGTACAGTAAAAAATTATTATTAATATTTATAACAGAATGTAACAGTGCAATAGAAATATTAGCAAAAAGCATTATTAAAAAAATTACAGTCCATAAAATTCGTGTACAATTATTACACAACAATATTTATCAATTTTTGACATAAATAGCATAAAAGAATTGCCGACAACAAATTATTGTCAACGAGTAAAAGAAAATATGTGGATTTAATTATGGACTGCTATAATATCTGAACTCTCTTCAATAAATTATAATTGTATAGCGAATATTGTATACATACTTGCAAATGAGTACTTTTTGAGAACAGGTCCCAGATCTTTCTCCTGCGCAAATCGATTCCCGTTCCTTTATGACCCTCGCTAGACAAGACGTAGACGAGAAGACCATTGCCGCAGCCGAGATCGACGAATGATTGCAGCTCCTGCATATCCTTTTCCAATCTCTCTTTTTCCCATAGTAGCAACAGGTATGTCGCGATCGCGATATCCTCATAAACAAACTTTGCCGGATCTGTGTTCTCTGGCCATATTTCCACCATTTTCGTGCCATATTTTTCCTTTAAGCGATTGTATAACAAAGTGTACTTCTCGATAGAGATGAGACTGAGAGAACTGATTTTCGAATTGGCTCCATCATTTTCGCTTTCCATCCACTTTATTAGACGCGGGAAAAATTTGAATCTCAGCCAGTCACAACTTTTGCCATAGTTATCAGCATCCGATTTATGTACATTTATACAGGTGGAACCGTATTCGTGATGCTGTATACTATAAGGTGTATTCGGACCTAAAGACTGTTTATCCGAAATGATCGGTTTATGGAAATTAGTAACGCTGATGGATTTCTTGTCAATAAATATAAATTCCAGCGTAGGCGAGAATATCTGTGTGTTGCGAGGCAGAAGTTTCTTCATACACAGATACACTTTATCATCATTTAATACCTTAAGTGGATCCGTACATTCAAATGATTGACAATATTCTGTGATATTTAACGTATCTAATAAGTCTTTTATATTTCTTGAAGATAAATCACACTCGAAATCATTAGGTTGGATATGAAGCTTCTCAATGCGTTTGAAAATATCCAGAACATTGCAACTGACTATGATTGTTAATAGTTCGCGAGATCCTAGAATCCTACGATTAACAACATGAGGATTTCTCATCCAGATAGCGATTGCTTTCCAAAATTGCGAGGCACTGCTGTTGGTGCTCTCGCTAGCAATCTGTTCAAAATTCATTTTGCTATCTAATACTAATATATGCATACATTAAGATATATATTGATTATTTATCATTTTGGCATTGAAGTGCTACCTGGTTGTTTATACTGTCAAACAAGAAAAAGATATAAATTATTACTGATTCGAATATCTCCAATATATATAATTCCAACTTAATTTACATGTCAATAGGGAGAAAGTACCTTTTGTATCACCCATTTGGCATCTAACAATGCTCGTTCCATAATTTGCTGTATACGTTCCTCATCAGATTCTGACGCGTGCTGCTTGAAACTCTAGAAGAGGAATAAGCCTTCGTTAACTCAAAAGTTATTAATGAAAAGAAAATTTGCCATCTCTAAGATTATTTTTTTCGCGAAGAAACGCAATGGCTTTTTCCTTCTCTTCCCATTAGATCTATACTTTACTTTTAATATTTTCAATTTTGATTATTCTACATTTATATTTTAATAGATTGAAACTTTTTTTAAAATACTTCTGTGTATATCCAGTTATTCAAATTGGTTTATCGTTATCGAGTAAAAATATTTTTCACGTACTTGTTTGACTGAGTGCTTGTAAAATTGCTGCGTGTGTTTAGGTAGTTTTTCGCATTCACGCAATAAATATTTATACAATTGCTTAGGTGTATTCAACGTTGCACTGCCGACTCGGTTCGCCATTGTTTATCCGAGATCACGAGAGGCACATGTGGAACCGTAACTCCTCTCTTTCCTCATCTACTATTTTCGACGTATGGTATCTCATGCAGTGATTGCTAATTATACCCGTTATTGATAAAATAGAAAGTGAAGATATCATTAACCTGTTTAAAATTTTATATCACAGACAATTGCAAATTACGCTTTTGTTTTAATATCTTCTTAGCGCAATAGTCTAATAAAATTGAAATATTAAATAAAAAAGGAGATGATTAATCGGTATAGAGATTATAATATTACATAAAGATTAAAATTTTTCAAAATACAGAAAGATGTGAAAAACCATGAAAAATGTTAAAATATAAAGAAATTTCAAAGTTAATTGAATATATACAATGCACTAGCAAGTATATAAAAATAGGATTTATGCCAGGTTCTATCTAATAATACTTGGATTTTTAATGTTTGATTGTAACACTTTGTTGCAAGAAGTTATTTTAACTTATAGTGAGACTGTAATTCTTATCTCACAGTAGATTTAAAATTTACACTTACATTCAATTATTTTTCAATTTAAACAAAATTGGAAATTCTTGGAAAGCCCAGATCTTTCGCTTTTGTCAGATGACTGATCTCTATTATTGAGCTATCTATCTACCCACATATGTTATCTCTAATTTTAGGCACGACATACATAGAGAGACTATTTTCGTTTATGATGAATAAATATTTATATACAATTTATTTTTGATGCGCCACACATGATATAGAAATGAATTACAGCAAATTAAATATATGATATTATGCATTTTTTCGTTTTGAATCTTATGCAGTCTTATTCGCGTACAATTCCGTATGCAATACACATCCATAAAATATCCGGAAGAAAATTTCAAGTAAGATCACAGCAATCTTCCATAGCAACTTGAAGTACAAATATGTAGTAGATCGTCAAATACCACGGATTTATTTACGCGCTAATTATTGTATTAATGTTCCTCTACCGTCATTGACATATCGCTCATACAAACACTACTACATCACATATGCTTATATCAAAAACGCGTTTTACCAAATATCATTGTTATCAATATCGCTTACGCTATATATATATATATATATTTTATATGTATATATGTGTGTGTGATGTCACGCGGTTATCGTCGATCTGCGAAAGTGTAACGTGATATTTTAAAGCTACTATTACACTACTAAAATACCAATATATCAAAGATATTAAAAAATAAATATATATATATATTTATATATATATGTATATATATATATATATAATGTCGCAACAAGTAAAAAGAATATACAATTGTTATATACCACATGTGGTTAAAAGGACCACTTAAAATCCTCGATAAAGAGAGAGAGAGAGAGAGAGAGAGGGGGGGGAGAGAGAGGGAGAAAAGAGGGAAAGAACTGATCTTTACCGCAACAATTAAAACAAAGATATTACATGTACGAAAATCACAACCAGCGAGTAGCCAATTACTATGCTAGTATAACAAAAATATGATTAATATTATACAATAAATTATACCACACTTATATGTGGCTTCAGGAATTTTACGAAGGCAGCACTCGCTCGCTCCGTCTGTCAGAATTGTAATTCGATTAACAATTTGCTCCCAATAATGTCTCTCAATATCTGGATCTCTGCGCAATATATTGTCGCGTGCACATAGGAGCAACCCTTAAATATACTAATTACTCATTGACTATGAATTAGGCATCATTATTTTCGGCACTGTACGGCTTTCTAGTATCCTATTTGGCATATTATTCTGGCAGTTTGTTAGTTCGTAAAATGTTTCGTAAATGTTCGTAAAATATTAAACGCATATAAAAAAAAATAAGTAATAGGCAATCCATGCAGATGAGCGAATTATGTTAAAGCGTCGCGTGTAACAGGGCTGCTCTCAATGCTTATTTTCGCGCACGGAAATATCTATTAATAATCTCGTCTAGTCTAAAATCTAAATAACAAAGTATCAGCTGCCTCTCTTTGTATGTCGAGATAATCTTTAACGTACCTAGCTACCGAGTACATCATGCTAATAGAGAGGGAGAGATGTCGATTCTGACAGAGGGGAGAACGACCGCCTATGATCACAGAGGGATTCTAAAAAAGTATAGAGTCTATCTCACTTATAATAGGATTGTTTCTTTAGGTCTCGCTCGAAGACGGGCGTTCCCAGCAGCACAACCATCTACGCCACAACGGGGGCGGCTTCCTACGCCGGTATAGTAAATTGGCGCCTCCGCGTCGCGTATTGAGGGCACTGACTATCGCCTGATCGAAGGCCTCCTTGAGGTCGTGTTGCGTTAACGCGGATGTTTCGACGTAATTGACGGCGCCTAGTCTCCGCGCCAACTGATGACCCTGGATAGTGGTGATTGGCGCCTGACCGTATCTCGCCAGTTGCAGCATCAAACGCACATCCGATCTTAGATCGCTTTTCGTTCCTACCTGGAGAATTATAATGACAATAATTACATTATTGTTAGATTTACAATATTTTATTAATAAATATAATATTATTAACCGAGATTTTATACAATCTATTTGTAGGTCATACCAAAATAATTGGAGCATTGGGGCAGTATTTTCGCACTTCATTGATCCATCTAGAAGCCACGCTGTGATAAGAGGAAGGACATACAACGCTGAAGCAAACTAGGAACACATCTGTCTCGGGATAGCACAATGATCTCAACGGATCAAAGTCGTCCTGGCCCGCTGTATCACATAGCTGGACATTCAGCGGTTGGCCATCAACATTTACAACCACTGGATAGATATTATTACAAAGATGTTAGTATATTGTGACGGATTAATTTAATATATTTTTATTTATTTGTGCTCGAGGGCTAAATAAAAACAAAAAGAAGAATTTACTATGATAGAGGAAAGCAAATGTAAATACTTTACTGAATTTATAATCAAGCATATTATTCTGGTCATTTTTAAAAATTACACTTTATAAAACAAACCGAATATGTATTGCTCCACAGATACCCGCAGTATGTATCCTCGATTTATAATCTTGAGCCATATTGTTAGCGAACACACGCATCCCAGAACTATACGAACCATTATAATTGTCAAACGCAGTTGGCACGTATTCCCCGGGGAAGCCGTTGGTGGAGTACGAAACTACCAGGCTGGTCTTGCCGACCGCGCCGTCGCCCACCAAGACCACTTTGATCCTTTTGTCGAGTGGTGTCGCAGGATGCTCGGCCACGCTTTGATTTTGTGCTCCAGTACCCACAGCTGTCGACGACGACGTTGTCGTTGCTGTCGCCATCGTCACCATCATCGTCGTCATCGGCTGTTGCTGCTGTTGTTTAGCGACCTGCATCTGTATGGTCTGTCCGCTCTTGAGCAACGGCCTCGTCCAGTTGGTGTGCGAGGACGGCGGCATTGTCTCGTTCTTGATCTTACCGCAGCCCCGACCTTTCATGCGTCAGGTGAGGATACTCCGCGAATGCGACGGATCCCTCCTTGTAATTCTCCTCGACCTCCTCCTCGGCGCCGATGTGGACGACGTCGTTGCTTTACTTCAGGGTAATGCCGTTTCGGAGCAGCGTCGCGTCGTCGCGCGCGTCATATCTCCGCTCCGGGAACAAAATCGTCGGCCACTGGTTGATTCGATGTGATCTTTGGTAACGCAAGGTATACCGTCGGGATGCTGCTGTGGGGCCGGGACAGCGCAGATGGACAGACCGAGACAGACGGCGACGACGATGGAAAACAATGGGAACTGACGAGAGCGAACGCGAACCAATTGTGATCGCGCGGCGGACAAAAAAAAAACCAGTCCGACGATTCACCTGCCGCGACGCGGAGCCACCTGTTATCGCGCCCCCGCCTCCTGGTGTGCTCCTCCTCACCATCACCATCAGTGGCGGTCGGTGTCGCGTGCGGCGTGCACGCACCGCGGACACGCACGGTACGCACGCATGCATGCGACACGCACAGGCGACGAACGCATCGCGTTCTTTAACCCTTTCCGGCATGCGCGCGTCATATTATTATATATATTTAAATTAGAGATGTTTATCGTTAGTCGATATTATCGAATATTCGATATTTTTTTACATTGTTTTAAAAATATCGAATCTGAAGTATCATTTACATAAATTATTTGTATTGACATGTATAATCGAATTTTATATATATCAATACAAAGAATACAAAAATTACTTTCTTAGAAAGTGCATAAAGGGAAAAAATACTTTTTATGTATATAAAATATTATTTAATTTAGTAATGTTGGATATTATGTGAATTTAAATCAATTATGATTAATTGCAAATCTAAAAGTTTAATTTTGATTCAATCACGCATTGTTGTCGTATCATATTTAAATTTTAGCATGGTTTATGGTAGTTTTTAGAATACTCTGATAACGAATATATGTTAAATGTAATCTATGTTAACGTAATTAGTATTGTGATATCGAAAATATTTGTTAAAAATATGAAGCTGAAATAATATACATTCTTGTAATTTGCGAATTACATTTGTAAAAAAATCAGATTTGAAAGATGCGCGCGCATTTGAATTGATTTGAATCTGGAACTGGTTTTACACGCGTGCAACATGCTTGTAATGAGAATGTTCATTTCACATAATTTGCAGGCTAGATAATAAAAATCAATCGCAGGATGATTACGAAAAATATGTGGAGACTGGGTCTTCTTGTCAGGTATGTTTCGCTGTCATTTATTATTCAATGATTCTGCTTTCACAATAATATAACCTTTTTACGTTTCTTTTAGAGGATGTCAATATTGTGCCACTTTGTTAAGAATAACATCACAACGTTCGACAAGTCTTGTCAGAAGTTGTACAACAAGTGTCAATATAAGATACGTTAAGAACACTCGTCGACGATGGCGAATGATTGTCCCTGGAATTGGATTATCGCTACTTGCAGCAACACAATGGGATTATTTACACAAACATGGATATTCCATCGACATACACGATAGGCCAGAATTATTAAACGATGTTATGGTAATCCCGTTATAATGAACGATAGATTTGTGGTAAATCTGTCGAGTTATTAAATGAAATATAAAATCTTATTGTTATAGGTTACATGTTACTGCTGCCTGCCATTGAGAACAACCAGTAGGATATGGGGTTGGTTGACAAGCATCGAGTTGCCAGTTGCTTTAAGACCAAAGCTCTATGGATTTTATGCGAACATGTTTCATGCTGATCTAGATGAGATAGAATCAGATTTGTCTGCATTTCCAAACCTAGTGGAATTTTTTGTAAGGGCTCTTAAGCACAATGCGAGACCAATTGCTGCGAATACAAACATGGTGATTATTTTATTACAAGCAGATAATTACATCTTATTTAAATCTGATATTAAAAATAATATTGATGGCTGGAAATTGCTTATAGATTTCACCCGCAGATGGTAAAGTCCTTTACTTTGGACCAGTAACTTCTTGCCGTGTGGAGCAAGTGAAAGGAGTAACGTATGACCTCAGACAGTTTTTAGGTGATTTAAACAATTCCACATCGAATAGAATCGCGGACGATTATGTTGATTCACTTTTGAAGAATCCAGATAATAGATTGTATCAATTAATCATTTACTTGGCGCCCGGTGATTATCATCGATTTCACAGTCCCACTGATTGGAATATAAAACTTCGACGGCATTTTCCAGGTATGTATTATCTTTTAAAATTGTAGCCTATAACATTCGCATCTTATTTTTCTAAACAACTCTTCTTTAGGAAAATTATTGAGCGTCAATCCGAAGCTGCTAAAGTTTATGCCAAATCTGTTCTCGCTGAACGAGCGCGTCGTATATATCGGGGAATGGACGGGCGGATTCATGGCCTATACAGCTATTGGTGCGACTAACGTGGGCTCCATAAGAGTTTATTGCGATAAAAATTTGGCGACCAATACAGTGCAATGGCCGGAAATTGCGCATCCGAAAGAGGCGAGCTTAGATTATATGCGTATAGATAAAGGCGAACTGTTTGGCGAATTTAGACTCGGGTCCACGATCGTGCTTCTATTCGAGGCACCGCGAGACTTTCGATTCTGCCTGCAAGTCGGCCAGACTATTAAAGTCGGTCAGGCGTTGAGCGCGCATATTAACGAGCCCGAGGAAAGACAAATCGAACGACGACACTTAATTATGGATGTCGCCCAGGATTGGAGACATTTATGGAAGCCTAAAATTTAAAGAGCGAATGATAAAGTAGAAGCCGATTTTAATTCTACAGAGAAATTAGATACGTACCTGCGCGTCGTACGCTCGCAATTTTTTGCGCGAAGCCGTAGGCGGTTGTAGGCGGAAAGAGAAGAATAGCTTAATGAAAGATCTAGAAATTCGGAGTCTCTCGGAGTAAGTATCGATCTTGTAATTACTTTTGTACATAGCCACGTTCGTGCGCGGAAAATAATTATATCTCACACGATTTATCTAAAATTACATGTAAATTATATCTTACGCGAGAGTACATTCGTTCGTTACTTTAATTACGCAAACATCACGCGAAAGATGTGATTTTTAATAGGTTTGACACAATTATTTGTACTTATTGCATATACATGTCTCATAGAGCCTGTATAGATACACGTTAATTACGTAACGCGTTGTAATTATAATAATTATAATTGAAAACTGTACGAAACTACTCTCGTCGCGTGAAAATATATTTCTCTCTCCTCTTTGTGCGTCATTACTAATAGAGGTCGGATAGTAAATTGTTTTACTTGCATGCCAAATCGATCTTCGTTCACAGTTAAGTCGACCGGGTCAAGGCCATTAGATGAAATACTTGCCTCAATTAAAGCTCTAGCTCCTTTTTTTAAACTAAAAAGTAACAAACACACATCGTAAGTCTATGAGCGCACGAAACGTCGATCTGGCTAACCCATGCGAGAGCATTTTTACCGATTCTCTTTACCGTTAATATTAATATGTTATTTCTAAAAAATTTATATATTTATATAAATAGATCAAAATATCGTTTGTGCTTGCACGGTAAGTGCTCGTGCAACATAACTCTGCACTCTATAAACTAGAATAAATCAAAATATGATTGTTTAATCATAGAGAGAGAAGCAGATATATTTTATGGTGTAAACAAATGTATAGAATAATAACAAAATTTATTTCAGTACTATATTTTCTTAAATAATAATGAATGTATATCCAGACAAATTTATTTCAAATAGCATCCCACATCCTGCTATTTTATTATTTTATTCTATTATGGTAATTTGGATCTATGATTATGGAAATTTTTCTTATTTACCAATTACTTACAAATATTCTAATATCCATGCCATTATTCTGATTAATCCTAGTAATAATCCTTGTTTAGAAAGCTGCAATTCTTGTCCTCCCTGCCCATGTATTATGTATGCATTATACATCACATAAATAATAGCAATTAGGAAAGCATGACTTTGATGTATACAGTGTCCATACATAGCGTAGTTGTCAAGTAAACGTAATCGATGGCCACGAATATTAGAAGGCAAGTTGAACTGTTCATTTATATACCTTCTATCGACATATTGATATTCTAATTTAGACAAAAATAATTGCATATTGATGAGTCAAGCATTATCCAAGAATTTTAGAGCACGCTAATTTAAATTTATTTTTATCGCAAATTTCTTTTAGATTTATTTTTCTTGCAAATTTTAGATTGTTATAATTTAAGTCTACCTTCTCTTGCTTATAAATGCTAATATTAACATCCCATGCACGTAGAATACCTTCGTATCCTCAAACCTCCGTCCATCGCTGCGGGGAGCTTAATGCTGGTCGATCTTTTGGGGAAGATCTGCGTCAGTTGTCAATGCGAGAAGAAGGAGGAAAGCCGCCGAGTCTTGGGTCGCAAACGTCAAACCGTTGCTCGCTAGATCAGTGAGCGTCGCGACGCCCGCGGCGCAGGTTGCACCGTCTCCTCTTCTTGCAGCTAAGCCGATAGTACGTACCGATGCGTCAGACATGCAGACATGATACCGCGTGTTGTTTGATGCGTACGCGAGCCACTTAGCATCTTCCTTTCTTTTTTCTTTCTTTATCTGTCTGTGGGACACCCGCAGACTTTGCACAACACCGGGCGATTATTATGGGGCATTTGAGCGGCGGTTAAATGGGGGCCGATGGACATTTTCGTGTGACCTTGTCCCTGAGGAGGGAACCGGGCGCTGGTCCGGTCTACTGTAAGATGGAGACATCCGCCAGATTCCGGCAACTGAAGACGGTGAAGCTAAGCTGCGAGGCGACCTACCGACTCGACATCAGCTTCAAGCCGCCGCAACTACTGCAGTGGGTACAGTGAATATGCAATTAATAATATATATGCACATTCATGCATAAATTGAGTGATCTCAATCGAGAGACGTTTTTTTAGAGGGATGGTAAGAGGCTCTCGCGTAATTTCGATGGCGAATGATTAGATGAATTGGATTATTGGATTATTGGATTATTACGGTTTCAATTAAAAAAATAGATGTATGTAAAGATTTACTGAGTTTATCAAACCTGGATATTGTATATTTGATGATATAATTTTTGTTATATTTTTTGATAGATTAGTTTAATCGTTTCTTATTATAATTAAAATCTAACTAACTGTATTAATAAAATCTCAATATATCATACATGAAATATATTGATGTTTTATTACTATGGTTAAATATTTATTATAATAAAAAGTGATTTCAGCTAATCAATCTAAACAAGTGGCACGAACCCGAATATAATTTTATTATAACGTGAAATTATATTCGACTTTATTAGGGATATATTGAATAACCATAGGAAATATTATATAACTACCCTCTAAAGGGGGCTATAAACTTGTGCGAAAAAGTTGCATTTGACTAATAGCAGTTTATCAGAAATTTATACGATCATCTTGAGCGCGAAGACGACGCAAGAGCTGGCGATAAATTTCAACACGTTCTATGCTCTAGGGACGAGGACTACGACTTCTTACTACATACACACACACATACACACACACACACACATATATATATTCGGATATAGAATCACTAATAATGCCAACTTAGCCATAATACCGAAGATAAATACGATTACCGAACGCGCGTGTAAATGCACATTTATTCTTTCACGAGTTCTTAACGGACAAAAAAATTGCCATTCTACGCAATTTTAAAAGTAATTTACCCTATTATGAGTAAACCCCTAAACACGTCAACACTTTATCAATATTAGTGGATTTTGTTTTCTTTTTCTTCCAGGCATAGAAATAAAATCTTTACAGAGATCTTCAGATATGTTTTTTTATTATTAGTTTCGAAACTAATTGTAAATATAATTTAATTACATTTTTCTTGCCATTCAATTTCTATAAAAATTAATTTTTTAAAAATTGAAACGCATTAGATTGTTAGAAAAAAGTCCGCAATAAATAATTTGGACTTCATCCAATAAACTTTTATAATAAACCTTTTAAAAAAAATTGATCCAGAAAATTATATATATAAGAACCTCAATTAAAAGTCCATTTGAAACAATTATGCTATCGCGAATGAAATAATTTCTTGCTTGAAATAATTTCTAAGCAAGCAAATATATATCCAGATATTTATCGAGATTGATGAGATCTGATTTTTGTGAGAGGTGAGATTAATGCAGATTTATTAATTTTACACACACAAATATTCTGTATGTTTGTTCTAGTTTATATGTATATAACATTATATTGTAATGTAAAAGTTTCCTCGAAATCGAAACTTACGAAATACATGTAACAAACCGGGTTACGCTTGAATTGCGCAAAGCATGCCGGGGGCTTAAAAGGTCGAACTCGAAACTGGAGGAAAGTTGGAGCCCGCAGTTAAAATCGAATAAACGACAACAGAGTCGGCGAACCAGATACAAGCGAATTGATTCACACACAACTAACAAGTATCGACCTTTATCGAGAAGAGTCGCCTTTACAATAGGACGAAACTCCGTTACGTGATTATTTCAGCGTGAGGTAATAAATTTCCGCATGTAATTTCTAATAAATACAATCCTCGAATCGGTAACGACACATTAGGGGGCTACCAGCTTTAATTGCGTGCGAATGCACCAGCTGTAACGACCCCTTGAGGGGGCGCGAGAAAAGTACACTAGTATTATTGCCTTGAACTGCAAAACTTATTTCAGCCTCAGAGAATCGATCGAGTGATTCTACACGGTGCTCGCGCTGCTTATAACTGGCTCTGGTACACTTGCCCCGACTAATGATCTACTCGCCGGGATCGTCTTATCGCGGAAGCGCCGAAACAACATGATGGATGCGTCTTTTGTACGCTGCTGCAATCGTGCAAACCTCCGCGTAATAGATACGTGTCACGGAATTGAATTCAACCGAGTTTGAGTTTTATTACCGTATTATTTATTGCGATATATATATCCCCGCGTTAATAAGAGAAGCGTCCGATAAATATCGTGTAATTACGGCATCAAATAGTAATTACATGCGGAGAATATGCGATCGCTTGTACGCGAAATGATCCGAAAAATGTCAAGGTCTACCGAGAAAACTAACGCCAAAAAAAAAACGATGACTTAATTAAAACTTAATTTTAATTAAAACGAAATATCGTTTATATTTGTAATCCATTTGTGATTTTCGACACAAGAGACTCGGGACGCGAAATTCGAGACAATAATGACAAATAAGAAACTTGAGATTGAGTATACGTTAAAAGGGAGATGGAAACTATTGAGTAGAATTTTCGGGATAAAATTGTAAGAGATTTTATCATGATAATCGAGCTTAGGTCTTTCCTTCTCTTTTTCAACTGTCATCTCAACATTTCACAATGATTTATAACAGACAGACGCGATTACGCGACTTACACGCGTTGAACACGAAATCGAATATGGAGATGAAGATGAATGCGCGGCGCGCATAAATATTTCAGTTATTCCGAAATGCAATCACCGCAATACGATGCCGGAAGTGTCCGCGTGATCTTTGAAAAGTCACGAAGGTTTGCGTGCTGGTGCGGCAGAAATAGAGCAGTTTCCCTGGTTTTTTTTTTTTTTTTTTTTTTTTTTTGACAATAGAAAATCCCGTCGATGGAAAATCGGATTTTCCTTCCCGACGCTATCGCCGAATCTCGTGGAATTTTAAGCAGCTGCCCGCCTCCGCATTATTAGTCCGAATCACGCGATGCATCCTCACTGTACGGCCCGCTTTTCGATTCTAGTCGATGATAACAGCACGATAATTGTAACTATACGTCCCTTGACGCAAATAATCGAAAATAGATTATTAACGGTTGATTTATTCCACACGTTATTATTTGATTACGTATTCTATTAATTATTCTTCTACCTGCCGAATAATTAATAGAACGTACTCATATCCATCCCCACTATGCGCTACTTCTTCTTTAATGCAACGATTAAACTTTCGCAGTAAGCGCCGGAAAGTTCGCCGTCCTCATTTATTCGCTATAATATTCCTCCACGGACGGAAGTAAGGCAAGAGGACGTGAAATGTGAACAGACCGACGAGCTTATGATGTTACGAGTCGAGTGTTGCATTTTTTACGAACGATAATGCTACGTCGACCGTGCGCGCTTTTGTCGTGCCCGCGACTGCAAATCCGTCCCGGTTTCGTTCCGGCTCATTTCTTATTTTAGGTGCGCAGCACCTGCACATGCATCTTTAATGTCTAAGCCTGGCAATGTATCCTATAAAACGTGTGTCTGCTTAAACCCCGTTTAGACTCTCGAAATATTACATTTTCAGTGGAATTTTTCTGTAGGATAAAATTGTCCTCGTGGAAACAATAAATTTTTTTTTTTAAACGGTATTTATATACTTATATCTTGATATCTTTTTTTTACTAATTATATAATTTTATTATATAATTATAGTAATCGTAATAAGCTGTGGAGGTGTGCGATTTTCAAGGGAATTGCCTCCACAAAAACTAAAACATACAGATTCCTTCTCATTGCTTTTCTTATCATTAGATATATCTCACGTTCTCTTTTATATGCGTATAGGACTCTAACAGAACTTGTCTGCGTGTAGATAATGTGTTGATTCCTGCCACACGACAGTTATTTATCTCTAAAAACGATAAACAGATACACGCGACTGATACGACCACAGACACGCAGATCATTTGCACGCACTCGTCGTTGCATTCTTGTAAGCTCTAAAAATAAAATCAATCAAAACTTGAGTCAAAGAGTACGCCTCGTTTCCATATGAGAAACTAGACCGGCACGTTCTAAAGATATATGGACCTGTCGAGCTAAGGATCAAAGCATTCGAGAATACACAACTCGACAAGGTCTACTGACGTAAGATCCAAAAGTGCCATACCCAGGCAGGATTCAAGGATATAGAAGTGCGCAAAAACTGATGCAATCGATGTATGATTATTTTACATTGAAAATCATATGAAATCGTCCTGGTCGGAAAAATGTCAGACTTTTAGTTAATTAAAACGACTCTAGTTTGCGTCGAGAAATTAAAAAATACAACAAATAGTAATTTCAAGTATTCTTTGCGTGCAAATGATCTGCGTGCCTTTGGTCGTATCAATTAGCATGTTATATTATATTTATTGTCATTCTATAAATTATAAACTTGCGCGTTTTTCTGCGAAGCCCGGCTACTTTGAGTTATCACAATTAATTAAGAGCTAACGGTATTTATATACTTATATCTTGATATCTTTTTTTTACTAATTATATAATTTTATTATATAATTATAGTAATCGTAATAAGCTGTGGAGGTGTGCGATTTTCAAGGGAATTGCCTCCACAAAAACTAAAACATACAGATTCCTTCTCATTGCTTTTCTTATCATTAGATATATCTCACGTTCTCTTTTATATGCGTATAGGACTCTAACAGAACTTGTCTGCGTGTAGATAATGTGTTGATTCCTGCCACACGACAGTTATTTATCTCTAAAAACGATAAACAGATACACGCGACTGATACGACCACAGACACGCAGATCATTTGCACGCACTCGTCGTTGCATTCTTGTAAGCTCTAAAAATAAAATCAATCAAAACTTGAGTCAAAGAGTACGCCTCGTTTCCATATGAGAAACTAGACCGGCACGTTCTAAAGATATATGGACCTGTCGAGCTAAGGATCAAAGCATTCGAGAATACACAACTCGACAAGGTCTACTGACGTAAGATCCAAAAGTGCCATACCCAGGCAGGATTCAAGGATATAGAAGTGCGCAAAAACTGATGCAATCGATGTATGATTATTTTACATTGAAAATCATATGAAATCGTCCTGGTCGGAAAAATGTCAGACTTTTAGTTAATTAAAACGACTCTAGTTTGCGTCGAGAAATTAAAAAATACAACAAATAGTAATTTCAAGTATTCTTTGCGTGCAAATGATCTGCGTGCCTTTGGTCGTATCAATTAGCATGTTATATTATATTTATTGTCATTCTATAAATTATAAACTTGCGCGTTTTTCTGCGAAGCCCGGCTACTTTGAGTTATCACAATTAATTAAGAGCACTTGAAATTTTAGGGCAAACTTTTATTTAGACTAAATGACAAATTCCTATTTGAACATCTTTGTTTTGATTTGATATCACAATTCTATTATCTTTGTAGATCGTTATTTTTAAGCGCTACAAACACAACACACTTTTATAATGAGTTGACTTATAGAACATGACTGATATACATAATAATCGTCAATTACGTTTATCTTGACGTTACGCCAGGCATGGGAAAAATATTACACCAAAGTATATACACATGTGGCAACATGTTTTGCAACATGGATTGTGTGCCATGCAAAAGATCTACTTTCGCTTCTAAAAAAAGAAGAAGTTTTACTATGTCGTGAAACCCGTCTCAACTCATTTCAATCATCACTACAATCGTATCCGTTCGAACTTCTGCCAGCTTTCTCACTTTTCGCAGATAATATATGCCAAATAAACAAATAAAATATTCTTTTAAACATAAATAAGCAGCCTTGTCCAAAAAAATGGGTCACATAAAATGCTAGCGTGAGAATATACAATAAGAAAACTTTTCTTGACGTTATAAAGACATGCACACATCTAGCGTGCGCTTTAAAAGAAATGTAGGAAACTCAATCGATTTTCTTTGTCTTCCTATTTCTTAACTTTATATATAATTATTTTAAGCTATAGTTCTTTAATAAAATATTACATTGAGAAACAAAAGGATATATATATAATTCACAAACTTTTACACAAATATGTTTAAAAACTCGATTTTATTTTAATACAATTTTAATTTAATTTATATAAGGATTATTTTATAGAATTCTCAAATTTAATGCAATTTTCTCTTTCTCTCTATAAAGCATATATATACTTATGAAATTGGAAATAATTCAAAAATAATATGTGAATATAATTATGAAGTCAATTCGTGTATAAGTTTTAAAGACGTATTTTTTTTATATAAAGTAGAAACTATATTTTTTCTAACAGATTTTCTGTTCCAGATCCCTGAGTATCGGTGGGAAACCGGTGGAGGCGATCGAACGCGCAAGGGACAGCACGGCATGTGCCTACAGCGCTTATCACAGCACCAAGGATATCTCGGCAAGCACGCGCGGCCACCGGGAGGACCTGCCGATCGCTATGCGAGTACTCGGCTCCGGCTACCTGACCACATGCCTGCAGATCAAGTACTATCGGCTGGATGATCAGAGCCACTGCGAATGGGGCGCCAGATTGCACTGTATCGAGCTCGATTGCTCCAGCGTTGAAGGACATCTCGTTACGGTGGACCGGGAAACCTACAGAAAGCTCGGCATAGAGTCTTAACGAACGACGGATGTCGTCATCCTTACGATATGTTTGTTATATAGGCGATGAGAAAACCCGACGCCGCGCCGCAATCGATGTTTGCTGAAGTTGACACGTAATCTGAATAATACTCTACATTCGTAAACACTCCGAGGACTGAGGACTCTGAATAAAAATAAAGATAGATAAAATCGACTGAGTACTGGTGACGAGACTATCTAACATATTTTCCATCTGTATAAGTTTTAATAAACTAATTCTCGGTTAATTGTGTACGAAACAGGAGTCTGAAAGTTTTGCCCAGGATTTTGACACGTTAAAAATAGAACTTTTGGGATAAACGAAATCTATTAATGAAGATGGCAGATTATGCTTGATAAGCTTCGTTGAAATAGTATATTTTTAATTCAGTAGAATAAAGATAAATCGCGTAGAAATTTCGCGGAAATGTTATCATGATAGACGGATAATTGAGATTGATCGTTGCCAGTTGGCAAACAACATTGTATCGCTACGATGTGGATTGAGTTATACAGAAAATCTAAAACTGATTTTGCGCGCTGCTCTCTCTCTAAAATATATTATTAAAAATTTTAAATCAAGCAAATTAATCCTTTTTCTTCTTTAGGAATTAGTAACGGTATAAAAATTAAGGTTTTTGTTTCCTCTTTTATACAAATATTTCAAGACCTCGTATGTCTGTGCATTAATTGCATTGCAATCAATATGTGGTATATAACTGCATTATTATATATAATTTTATATCGAATAAATCATTAAGAATTTAAAGTCATGTTGGAAGAAATAATTAATCACGTAATTACGTAATTACGCGTTTTTGATCGATATTTAAGCTCTTTAGCGAGAGGTCTTTGTCGCAAGAATTAATGAAAACAAAAGCTAATGCAAGCATATCGATAACTTGGATACTTAAGTATCGATATATATATACATACTACGTATCGAACGTGCGTCATCGATTGTGGATTAATATCTAATTGAATCAATCGCAATACGCCGTGGTACGTGCATAGAACGACATGTTTTCCAATCGAAAGAAAAAAAGAATTAGCGGCGCGGTGTCAGCTTTTGTAACTGTACGATTAATTGAATCAATCGCAATACGCCGTGGTACGTGCATAGAACATGTTTTCCAATCGAAAGAAAAAAAGAATTAGCGGCGCGGTGTCAGCTTTTGTAACTGTACGACAAAATGCATTTTGCGCATTGTTAACGCTATAACGTTCGCTTGAGCGTTATTTTTCTCATATATGAATTAATTTTAGCCTCTTTTTTTCATATTCTCGCACACAAAAAATTGAGGATTTTTATATCGAGAAATCTATCTCGTTAATGCGAGATTCGATGGATTTAGAACACGCGATAAACATAGGACACATACTGTCCGTGAATTAATTTTAGAAGTATTCTCAGATGCATTGCTATAGGAACTCGACGCACCTTAATACTCGAAAACTTTCGGCAATCAGCAAAGTGACCAATTAACGTCTCTAGACTTACTGTAATTATGCAGGTTATTTCTATTCTCTTTTTTTCACTACTTGTTCAATGTATTTTATTAAAATTGTGTAAATCTACTTACTGTATTTACACGCAATATATGTATATATATACAACCGATGAGATATCTGTACTTTCTAATTTCCATTGAAATAAATTCTATAAAAAAATATAAATCACATGTTACACATGAATTTAATTACGAAGTATCCAATTATGATTATTTAGAAATCCTAATGAATAAATTACATTTAGTAAAAAAAACTCATAAAATCATAATAATTATATAAAAAAAACTAACGGCATATAAATATTTTTAACAGGACAATTATTTTGATAAATAATTCACGTTTTTTTCATCATTTTCATCGAAAATAACTGATTGAGAGTCTTACCTAAAGTCTTACATAAAGAAAATGATAACTGGTGAACTATGAAAGACGATATTGAGATCTTCATTTAAATATCAAAGATTTAACAAGATATTCACACATATATAATACACATATAAGTCACATCGTTCTTGCATTCATCTTATATTATCATAACTGCGATGGTTCGTAATGCAGCAATCTATCCGCGATATCTCTGTTCCTCAACTTCTCCATCTGTGTTCGCATTCGCATCGCCAGTTTGTTCTTGCGCCTTAGATACATCGCCGAGTGATGTAGCGCGATCGTGAATGGAACCGGACACCAGGTCTCTCTGATCGCTCCGCGAACCAGCGCTGTGATATAACTATCTATGAGCGACACGTCCTCCTCCTCCGGATAGAGATAATCCTTTAGGGACAACAGCAATTTTTCCGGCGGCAATCTCAGGTATCGCAACGCGGCCGCATGTTCCGACCACAATAGTTTCCGATAGTGCGCATCATGTCGTTGCGCCACTGGCACCAGCAGCGTCGCAGCGAAGTTGTCATCGCCATATGAATTCGAGCAAAATTGCTCGCACAACGCCGTAAACAGATCGGTGAAGGAGCTCAGTCCCGGCAGCTCCGCCTGGAAGTCCAATTGTGCATGGCATTTCGTCAACAGATTCGACAAGATCTTCGTCAGCAATACAGACACGTCTTTGTCCAGATATACCGTGTCGCAGAGATATACTAGTATCAGTCTACTGAATCGCAAAGTGGGTGACAGCTTTCTCGTGAGATCGGGTAAGATTAACGCCAAGCTCAGCACCGTCAAAACGCTGTCTTTATCCTCCGGCTGAAACCTAATATCGCTTTTACATTTGTTGTATATGTGAACAAGCGGTAAAAAGAGCCAATCTTTTGGCATCGCTGCCTGATTCCAGTCGCCGTTTGGAACGATGTATCTCTCGTATAGCGACGCTGCATCGAAGCGTAAATTTATCTTAACTTGATCTGCCGTGGCCGATGCAGTCAAATCTAATTTGGTCAATTCATTGATGATTATTTCCAAATTCATTTTTTCGTTGGACAGCGCGATCTTGAGGAGCTCCCTCACGTGATCTGTCGTGTCCGCGGGCAAAGTCGACACAAGTTTGATGGCAATTTTCCATATAATTTGCGCTGTCTGATTATTGATTGTATTCCCCAGGAGTGACGCCGCTTTTACCACCGTTGTCAAGAGATATAATTCCGTTCGGCTGTACCATGATCTTTCGAAACTCCAATTGAACTTCTCCAAGTCCCGTATGTATTTGGAAAAATTCGGGTGTCCGAGTATTGCGCGAATTTCCGCTATGCGAGAGTGGTTGTAAAACGTTTTCAACATTGATGCGAAGAACGGTATGCACGAATTTACCGACACAATCGGCTGCGGCTCTCCATTTTCCGTGTAAACGTCCAAGCTTGGTAGACAAGACGGTTCTCGATCCGTTGCCGGGTTGCAGTTACTCAATAAATTCGAACTAGAACTGTAAAAGATAGATACGTTAAATGTTGTTCTTCTTTTCTGTATAAATAAAACAATATTTTTCTTTCGATATACGAAAGAAGAAATAAACTTACCGAAGTCTCGAGAAAACGTGTTCGTTGAATATACACGTTGTTTCGAATGCGGATGTGTCATCAACGGCGCATAAAGTCTCCGCCATCAATTTCATAACACCCCACTGAAATTTACAACACTTTTACTTTTTTGCTCATTAGATTATTTCGCAGTTCATAGTATCGTAATAGTATTAAGATAATAACAGTATTGAAAAGTATTAAAAGGAAACACATAGAAGATAAAATATATTATTGAAAACATTTTATGTTTAGGAGATTAATTATTTTTTAAATTAATAAATAAATTAATAATTATGCTTACTGTTGCATTGGATACTGATGAGAATTGAGTATTCCATTTCTTTAACAGTGTAGATATGTTCGATCGCAAACTTCTTTCATGACTCGCTACAGCAATTAACGCCGCAGCGCGTTCGTAGGCCAATTCGTTTTTGGACGTGTTTTGAATATCGTGATTACACAACAATAGCTGTAATTGTGATATGAGAGCACCCGCGACACTTTCCAGTCCTATTTCGTAGTGTAACAATATGCGCCAGAGTCGCAGGCTCTCGATGCTGAGATGTAAGTCATCTTTCCTAATGAAGTACATTAAATTTTTAATAAAACAAAATAATAAACGCGCGCATTATATATATAAAAATATACATAAATAATCTTACCCCGTCTCGTTATTAACATATGTTAAGATGGTGTGGATAACTTTGAAGTTATTCAATTTCTGCGCGACGGGCTTTTTACCATATGTAACAAGAACGCGACACAGTTTAATTGCCTTAACTAAGGGGATTCCGTAAACGTTATTTATTGCCTCCTGCATTGCTATAAGAAACAAAATCTAAGTTTTCAAATTATTTCAAAATTATTTATTCGGAAACAAAATTTTGAATCAAATTTATTTGAAAATGATAAACTGTCTACATTAAGTATTGAAAAGAATTTAAGTCACCATACCTAATTTGTCTATAGACAATGGCATAAAATTTTTGATGATAGTATCTAACAAGTACGGCGTGGATGAGATATTTAGCGCCGTCGTGTGCGAGTATCTCGCAAGGCGAATAAGTATCTCTAAAGCACATGTTACTCCGACAGGTGGTGGATGCATCTCATTTAGAATGTATCTACAAACAGATTACATTCCTAAATTATCTTCCCCATTTTAAGTGCTTAAAAAAAAAATCATAAAACCACTAGATTTATAATGTTTCCAGCATTTAAATAAAAAAGTATTATCAAGTACATATAAATTAAAAACAATAACAAAGTACCTAATCCGCAACAGGAAATCGGATCTCAATAATGCAGCCACCGCATCCAACTGCGCCAACTCGTGATCCTTTAGGCTACTCGTGTCCTTTTCCTCGAGTTGGGGCATCAAGCTTGGTTCCGCGTATCCGTCGAATCCGTGTAGTCTATCCAGACATATCTCGTCTGCCTCACTGACCAAGAAAGCTCTTAGCGCCTGCAAAGTCGCTGTGACTACAGCTACGGATGTGTCGTCCAACGAGAATCTCAACAGCAATAGAATATTCTTTTGACTTAATGCGGTCAATGGTGAAGGATGCAGAGCTTTGTCATATCTGCCCTCATGTGTCTTCTCCATGACATTAGCTAGGGTCGTAAGGGCTTTACACCGTTGTTGTTGAATAGAAGATCTGCTAAGCTGTAGCAACTCTTGAAGGGAATATCCAGGACGTTCAGGTTCTTCTCCATGATGGTGAAGTCCCTTGTCTGAGGTTAAGCTCTCATCTTTGTATGGCAATAAGAGGCCTTAAAGAGAAACAAATATGAGAAAAGGTATCGTATCAAAATGCTATAGCAGAATAGATATATATGTAGTATTAACCATTAAAATCAAATCTTGCATTGTATTCTTCATTTGTTGCAGGTTCGTCTTTTTCTTTCTCCATCAAATCTTCCATCCACTTCAACTTTTCTGGTTCAGGTGTATCCATGTGCAGCCATCCTTTCTGTTTGCTTGTTTCTAATATCTCTTTGGATGACTTCGGTATGCTGATTGTGTCATCCTCGTAGTCCATGTTTATATCATCCTCATTCAAAGGATGTTTTGTCTTTTTATCATTAGATACTTCTACATCCATTGCTGTTTCTTTTCCGATTAAAACACTTGATGTATTATTCCCCATTTTTGTATCATTATTATCATTTGAGGAAAGTTTCAGCTTCTTATCAATGAATACTTCTGTATCAATTATTGCTCTATCTGCAAGTGACATAGTTTCTTGCGTATCTTCTGCAATCAAACTTTTTCCGCATTTTTTCCTATTTTTAAAAAATTGTACTAATTTAGAATCTAGAGTGTCCTCAAGTATCTTCTTTTCTTTTAGTATTTCTGCTTCGCTCATTTTAGCTAGCTTAGCCAAGTTTTCTTGATGAATCTCAATAGCCAATTGATCCTTTGTTACAAAACTTGCTTCTTCCTTGTTATGATGTAAAGATTCATTCCTTTGAACTTTTGCTAAATCATCTCTCACAGATTTCAGTGTTGAAACATGTTGCCGAAATAAATTCTGCTTATTACTGGTATTCTACAAACAAAATAATATAGTTTATTGAAAAACAGCAAAAACAACATGCTTTAGACATATAACATACTTTTTTCGTAAGTTCGATATCGTCCAATTTAAAAACCGTAGGGAATCCAAGTTCATGTTCTACAGTAGAAACACAATTGCTGTTGAACTTGTATTTTTCATTAAACTTTCTCTCCACAATATTTCCAAGCATACTATTCGACGGTGTTATAGGTATATTCTGTACCATATCTTCCAGCTTCCTCTTCGATGTTTTCTGAATTTTATCCATGACAGCAGGGTTTATCAACTCACCACTGCCTTGTGAGCTTTCATTAGCCATTTTTGAAGGTTATTTTAACCTCTATCTTTTATTCTTTGCAACAATTTTAACTTTATATCATAGCAAAAAATCTGCAAAATAAACGTTAATTATTACAATTTTTTAAGAAGTTATATTATTGTGACATAACATCTGCGAAGATTATCGTTATTGCGTACAACGTACAACTTGTCTTATTTCGAGTGATGTAGTGATTCATTGCGCTTCAACAGCTTGATGGAAACCATTTTACGGTACGTTCGAAAACAGCACCCGAGCATCGTTCTATCTTTGTTCAACTTTTAGTAAATAACAAAGATAGAACGACGCTTGTGTGCACACGGGTGATATTTCCGAACGCAGCCTTAATGTTTTGAAATATCGCGCCATTTTTCAATTACAAAACAAAACGATAGATTCCGTTCGATGTAATAAAAGTTTCGCGGCGTCTGATCAATCAATTCGACGAAATCTTTATTAGATAAAATGTATTTAAATTCCTTTTGTCTGCTTTTGTCCTGATTAATCAGACGATTCAAAAATTTTCGTTACGTCAAATAAAACGCAGTTTACATCACTATTCGAAGGAAAGCAACCGGCAATTTTATTTAAAATGTTTGAATCGATTATTCGAGTGTGTTCAAGTATAAATAATATATTTAATTTAGTGAGAGAAAAGAAATATATTTCACGCTTATATATATATATATATAAAGAAAAAAGAAGAAAAGAGAGAATAGAGAAAAAATGGACTTGACTGATAAATTATTTTATTTATCTAGGCACGATACACTGGAACATGACGGTATGCAATTACGCATCAATCATCGCAGTCATATAAATGCGCTAAATATAAATGCACAAGCATGCAAAAATCTCGGTAGAATAATTAAAATAATTTCATTCAAATTATTGGGCAATGACTATCGTGCCGCGTTCTTAGAGCCTAATATAATCTTCGCGTTATACACAAAATAAATACAGTTTGACACACCTCTTTCTCATCTTTTTGCTTCTTAAATTAAATATACAATTTTTTTTACAGAAATTAAATTTACATAGGTTATACACAAATTAAAAGTTGTACAAATGAAGAGAAACGATTTTGTCACTTGTTCTCGAAAGTATCTCAGCATAAGTTCAGAAAATAGATTCAAGCAACAAGCTACCATGCCATAAATAGTCTCACAACTATTTTCACGTATTTTCCTTTGAAAATGTTAAATCAATCCTTTGTCCACTCCCTTTTATTTGGAAAAATACACAATTTCGCCTATATACATATATTATATATCGGAATAGGTGATTGTATATGTTTTCGTTTTTCTTATAAGTATATGTACATCATATATGTTTATATAACGCTGTAATTTTTTAAATATATATAGTTGCGATAGAGAGAAATAGAAATTTTATAATTGGAAGAAGAGTCGAAGTGTTTTTCCTTCTCTGTAAAGTATCTTCATAATAATTTTGTTGCATCTAGAGAGAGATGTAATATAAATTCTGAACTATATAAGATCATAGGATACTGAACAGTGAAATATTGTTTCCATAGAATTACATGATGGTTTATCTTCTAGCAACAAAATATTATAAAAGCTCTGCTATCTGTTTCTCTGCAAAGCAACGCATATTCGAATCTTTAAACATTTGAAATATTATTACAAAATTAAACTTGAAACACATCCTTAAATACGCATTAAACAATAATACAATGCGACGATTGTTTTTTTTTTTTTTACTCCGGCAAACTCGTACGCTTCGTAAGTGGTTTACAAATACATAACAACATATTTTCCCGAATGAAAGTAGTCGCATGATGAGACAGTTTTTATTTACACAGTCACATATATTTACACTAATTACAAGTATATCTCACATCATCCATATAGTAATTTGTTTAGAAAAACCAATATCTGCGTGGAGACTTCTATCATAATTCATTCGCAGTCTCGTATTTGTTGCATGTGAAAATGCTCAGTCACGAAAGACAAACTCAGTGGTATGACATTGGTGTTACATTACTTATAGTTGACAAAGAAAAAAAAAACTATTCTGCACATAACACAGCAGTTTCTTTTTTTTTGTCAAATTATATCGTATTAATTATAAGATAGAGCAAAGGGAAAGAAACGACGAGAGAAAACGCGTTCCGTTCGCGAAAATTGCTCTTTCTCTCTTTTTCATTACAACATTTTAGGGAATAGATATAAAAATCTTGCTACAATTATATATAAACCGATCTCTATGGTTTGTATCAATTGTATAATTGAGTCAACTTTTCTTTAGCTTGTCTCCTTATGATCACTCACATATCTTCCTGTAAATGTACACGCACATTTTTGGCACACGCACAAGCACCCACGCACACACGCGAGGAGACAAAGACAATATACATATAAGGCACAGAATACACATTATATCTTATGCATACACACATATACGAGCAATTGCACAGTTCTGATAAATTAAGAAAGAAGGCGAGGAGGTAAAAGGAACTTATATGATGTAAGTTGAGCTCCATGTAGAAAACATTATCAGCGACGTGTCAACTGAACGTGTCTTTTAATATATATAAGTGATTATCCTGAGGATATTAATCTTTAATATCTTCCGACTTTGTACAGAAGTAATGTGATATGAACAAAATGACACATTACATTAATAAACTTTTGATATTGTTATGTGTATTTACATATATATAAATTGTATTTCTCAGAAGAATTTAATCAACATCCTCGACGATAATCATTATCTATTTATGTATGCGAGGATTCGTGATTTTAATCCTTGTTTCAAAGATGTCTTTACAGCGAACAAAGCACGATTACAGGAATATTAATTACTTTGTGCCCTAATATTATCACAAAAAATGAGTCAGCACATCTTGTTCCGATTAAAAATATTCTAATTAGCATTATTCTCAAGATATTACATACTGACTCATCTACTATTTCCGCGTTCAAGTCTTAATAATTACGAAAAATCATATATACATCTCGCTCTGTTTGTATTACTCAGAGTAACGATAGAAAAGTATATGGCTTACATTATGCATTTACTATATTATATGTACAGTAAACGGTTTTACTTGAAGAAACAGTATTTGTATCTGTATCATATGTTATGCTGGCATAATTTTTTGCACTAAAATGATAATAAATTGTTACATATAAATATATTATGCATGATATTATAATACTATAATAATTTGCCGAGTTATGATTGAGAGCACGAAAAATTATCGATCAAAGATTTAGAGAAGACAAACACAATTACAGCATAGCAGTATCATTAATTTTCTATGGCATCGCAAAATATACTTTTAATAATTCTCAATTAATCATCAATAATATTTATCAATCCTTGCAAAAGTTTCCGATATAACATTTTTAAGGATTATATCTTATCTTTTTTTAAATTAAACTATTTATTTATAAGCGAGGATTTATGTTATATGAGAAAATCACGGAATCTATCGTTCTTAAATACAATTATGTGTTACATTAAACAGGCGTTTGTGTGCAAGAGTAATACTGTAGATAGACAGTGTCTTTAGTAACAGTATATATGTAGTATATATATAATACTGTACTTAGAATATTTTTAAGATTAGAAAATACTACATTCCCGCGTGATCGATCGTCGGAAGTCATTGACTACACGATAATATTTTTGGTATATAAGATGAATTGTATGCATATATAAGATAAGACTTTCCTTGTTTTTCAGATTACACGCGACCGTTCCCTCTTATTACAAGTGCAACGATTGAGTTGCATTATTCGACTCGAACCAATCATTTGTAAATCCGATGTCGTTCCGTCGTCTTGTTCCTTCGGTTTGCTGTTATTTATCACAACCGAAACAAAGTACTCGAATAAATAAAGTTTGAAAATGTGACATTCTGCTAATGCAAAGTTATAAATAATTGATGACTCATCGGTCAGGTTACTCGCGGAGAAGGAGTCCTAGAAAATTTATATCAAATATTCCTCAGTCTTGGCGATTTTTTTTCCTTTATTCGTAAATAATTACGCGCGTACTAAGTTCATATTTCAATGCCTATAGACAGAAGGAGAATCGTGTAATATATTTTCCATGCCGGTGAATGTAATATACGATGCAAGTGTGTAATGTAATTATGATGAATAATTTAGATTGCAAATTTTTAATACGTTAAATTTATCTAGATGCGATTATACATTAAAATCACTTCAAGTCAAATCAGTACAAACTGATTCGGCATTTAAAAAATTCCAATTAAAACATAAATTAAGTGACGTATATGAAGTAAAGAAGAGGAAGAAAGTATATCTTTCATTTAAAATGTAAAACTCGTGTATAGACTCAAATTAAACGACTGTAAAGATATATTCATGTAATATCACAAAGAAAACGATCATAAATGTGGCTGGTAATAGCTAGAAAGTTTTCTTATAAGACCTTCGTCAAATTATCGAAAAGATATAATAAATTATATGACAGTACCAGCTGTATAATTTATTTAAAAACACTTATAAAAAACTAGTCAATTTTTTTATAATAAAAGATCAAAACAATCTAAATTTAAATAAATGTTCGTCAGAAAAATAATTCATCACAGACATAATTTTATACGATTATACATAATTTTAGATTGTTTCACCATTTAATATTCTACAAATAAATAGATGAAAATTTATTTCGCGAGCAATAATATTTGCATTATGTAAATAATTTATGTAATATTGGTGTAATATTTGCAACAGTATATCACATATACCGCAGTATTCCTTAATATATCTGAATTCTTGAATATGAAACATTGCGATTTTAATGATCGGTCACGAGTCACGAAGTCGCGTCGAAATTGACACTGTCGTTCGTAACTTTCACCGAAAGCGCAGTAATCTTGTAGACGTACTGATGTATACGAGGCACCATTTTATTATATACAACTGTACTTGCTAAGAGGAGAATATATTCGACCAGTGAAAAATACGTGGTACGATTTTTTTACATGCTAGATTCTTTTTTATGAAAGCTGGAGAATTACTGTCGAGAGAATTTAAGGGCGTCGTCATGTTAATGCCGACGCTTGCTGACGACGAAGATGATAACAATAATGGCGATGAGACACGTTTATCACGGAGACACGACGTGTCGTGCCCCGTTGTTGCTTTATAAACTCACCAAATACTTATGTAATAATTAGTTCGGCACCGTTGAGTTGGCATAATTCGGGGAAAAGGGGGATACCCTCTATCCTACGCAGCGAACGTTCCTCAGCGGGCCTAGCTTGCGAAAGGGCCGCACAGAACGCACGTGAACACGCTCCCGGAGTCCGTGAACGAGTCGCAATATCGGATCGTTGCCGAATCCGCCGCGCGACGAAGCTTGACGACGATACGGACGACAGAGAAGATCGCAAGTGGTTCCGTCGTATAGATGAGCACCTATAGAGCACGCGCCGTCGTGCTGACAACTCCACGGGCTACACGGCGCAGCCCTTTCTCGTGCCGTACAGTACCTTCAGCTCCGGCATGATAATCTTCTTGATAAGTGCGTTCGTCTTAGCGGTGAGCATGTCGCGATGCGTATCTTTCTTAAAGATCTTGATGCCGGGCCGGTGGACCAAGAAAGCGTTGTCGAGGATGAGAAAATCGTAATCAAGAACGCAGAGCGCGTATCCCTGTTTGCAAACGATAAATATCGATGTATCGCTATAATGTATGCAAAATCGAGAGAAAGAGAGTTTTATCTTATTCTATATGTAAAGTACATTTATTTTACTTTGTATTTTTAGATTATATTGCAAAAAACAATACTATATTAAAACTTAATTATTATTATAAATGATATTATATATAATTTTGAAGAAATTAATTATCTTTTCTTAGACATTCTCTGAATGAAGATCGGCTCCCAGTGAACGAAGCTACCAGTTCTCTTGCCGACGTGGAAGACGTGCAGATCCTCCGTCTCTGGTGCTTCCTGCCACTCCTTGCTCTTCGGCACGTTATGACAGCCGGAGCATAATTTCTTATGAAATGGTATGGCGGTGCCCGCTTTCAGCATCTGTATCTATAAATTTTCGCAGAAATTCTTGAAAAAAGCTTTACGTGAAAAACTTTTATAAACATTATACAAATGATTTATATTTCCATCTCCAAAATATTTTCCGCCATTTAAACATAAATAAGAACAAATCACTAGACACATTAGACTTGTACGTGATTAGCTTCGACTTTTGACGACTTTTGTATACACCAGCGGAAAAGAAAGAGAAAGAAATATAACAAGTATCATGCCAGCATACATCGAGATTACAATCACTCACTGTTTTACTGCTCTAATTCTGACTGCGTGCACAAAAGGTGCATTGTGCCATGCGATACACACAGTGGCCGGACAATAGCGACACTAATTCTACATATCAAGGTCCACGGTCAAAGGAAGCTCCATTGATTCGCCGCCGACCCTCGCCTACATTATTAACGCACAGTCGGATATACCCTCGTCCTGCTCTCTTTCGCACGTGCTTAATTGTCACCGAGGGACGACTGCCGATCACACAATAAATCGCATGCGAGCCATGTAAAAGACAAGACATACCAGATGCGTCTTGTTGTTGGGCGGCTGACTCTTCTCGTCCACCTCAAAAATCGACAGCACAAAGACCTTAGGATTGGGCTTGTGGAGGGCCGGCTGATCCCTCCTGCGAATCATTTCGAGAAACTTGGTGGGCAGATTCGGGCTGGGGTATAGCTCGATGTCGCTGGGAAATACGTAGAAGGTAGGCGCGGACTCACGCGCTATGTTGCGGCCCACGTTCACCGGATAAAGCAGCTTCTTCTCATTTTTGTACATTTTTGCGAGACTGACGTTCACCCATGGCGGCCCGAGCGAGCAGTTATATGTGTCGGAGACTATCTTCTCCGATGGTGGTACCTATAATAGGATTGCAGACGCTTTAGCCAAGTACAACGTGACTGATAAAACAAAAATTCATCAATAAGCTGTTAGAGAATGCAGATACGTAAAGATTTCAGTATCCCATATATTTTCTTTTTGAACATCTCCGTGTTTATATTCTTTTTCATTTTAATATTCATTCTTATTATTGTATCGTAAAACGCAATTAAATATTGCGTTTAAGAAGATTAAGAGGAAAAGCTAATGTATGCCTGTAAATGACAATTATTCATGCATGCGGAATTAGTGCACCGCAAGATAACGCGCGGTTTCCGATTGCAGTCCCAGTTAACAATCGTTAAAAGCCTGTTTAGTGTAAAATGTGAATCCCCGCGAACGAAACCGCACGTGGAGAAACCGCAAAACTATTTCATGATAGCTAGATACGCGTATCCGCTAGGCCTAGGATGTATTTGTTACGACGTAAATCAATCCGATGAGACTTACACGAACGCAACACGGACATATAAACTAAATACTCCTCGCGTGCCAGCGCGAACGAGCACGCATATGCATAAGGTAGAGATCTATGTACGCATTATATTCGAGAAACAAATTACCGGGGGAAGAATGCCTGTTATAACAAAACGTTTATCCGAATCTGTGATTAATTTGCCGTGTTATTTGGCAGACACATTGATGATCGTGCGATTCGTAAAATTTTATATGAAATGTAAATAATCGATGATTACAAGATTAAAGACAATTTTTCTGGATTTATTTGAAAAAAAAAAAAAAAGATCTGGATCGCGCGTATAATAAAAAATAAATATTGATTTAGTTTCTTGTAAATATAATTACAAAAATAATTTTTAACTTTATCCCATGCGCGCAAATGTTAATTGTTTCATTACGTAAATTCTTAGATGAGAATATTGACGACTAATATTGATTATACTAATATATTTACAAGATATCTGCAAGACGTCGTAGCTTTGCATAAAACACGGACAAGAATGAAGTGAGGAAGAACTCGACGAGGTTTCCGGGAACAAAGAAATTGCGGTTTCCTTATTCATCGTGCCGATTTAGGATATTCGCAAAATCTTGCAGATTCGCATGGTGTATCTAGAATTTGAGAAGGGTTCAGGAGATACACAGGAGATAAGGAACTTGAGGATGTCGAGAAAACCATCTAATCGTCCATTTACCATTTTCGGCACGTGCTTGCTGCTGAAGAAGACGTGGAAGGTCACCAGCTGCGAGACCAGCGGGCTACCGCAGTTTCTCGAATACCTGATAGCGTTGAGGGTCGCCGGAAAGTCGGTGCCGGGTGCGTGCATGGCGATCGATATCGGCGCCCGCCAGCGCTCCAGCAGCGGCTCCAGATTATCCAGGAACGTGTAGTCGGCGTGCGTGGTATATGTCACGCTCTCCCAGCATCTCACCGCCATGCTCATCGGCACGTAATTGTAAAGCACCCAGTAATCGCCGCGCTGCGCCCGCCTCGGCTCGGTCGACTTCTCATTGCAGTCTACGGCCTCCTTTAGGCTCATCGGTTCGCGCGCGATGTTCGACGTGCCGTTCTTCGCCTGAATATGAGAAAGCGTCTGAGTCAACGGTCGTTTGAAAGGGAAATTTGCATCGGCGACGGAAATACCGCGAATAGCGCGGCAACGAACGCCTCCAAACCTGGATTCATCTATCGCAATATTCTAAATAATGCATTTTAAAAGAGTCGCGATGAATTCGCTTCTTTTTACGAAAGAATTTTGATCATTGTTTATTTATTGATATAATTTTAATGTGGCGAAATAAAAGTTTGTAAGAATATATCGTCTTTTATGAAGCAAAATTGTTTGTAAGTAGTTTGTCTTAAATCTTATATCGGGGAATTAATTTAATTTTTTTATAAATTGGGGATGTTCGTAGAATTGTTGTCTATACTTTTCGTATTACATAAATTTACTGTACTTATAATTATTCTAATATATATATGATATATATTATCGAAATATTATTTTTTTTTCGTTCTTTTAGAGATGTCATCCACACACATAACAGTTAAATCTTTATTGAAATTTAGACTTTAATTCTTAGCACAATAAACAATAATTTTCTCATTTTTTGATCTTTTTAAATTAATTATGATACGCAGTTTCAATTTTTATTAATCTCTATTTTTATCATTATAGAAAAAAAAGCTCATTCCGATAAGTAGACAACCGTGACCAACGGCTAATCTAAACTACCGATCAGGAGTCACGGCTACAAGGATCAAAGAAACAAAGAGAAAGACGAAGAGCAGTGGAAGCAGGACGAGGTAATACCGTCTGATTACGCGGGTGCTCTCGCGACTTATCGAGAGTCTCGGCCTTGGCCCCGTTGTTGGGAGGCAGCGTTGTGGTGACAAGCCTGATCCTGAGTGGACGGCCGACGCCGTTGTTGTTGTTTGCCGACGTCGCATCTTTGACGGCGACCGCGGCCGACGACGAGGACGAGGATAACGACGTGGCGACGCCCTTCTGAGTGCCGTTGGTCGCGAGATCGTAAGTCTCCGGGGCCGCCGCCCAATTGGTCGGCGGTTCCTCGATCCACGGGCCGGACGAGCCGATGTGGGCGCACACGTACAACAGCACACACACGTTCAACACCACCGATAGGCGCAGCGCCCAGTTCCTGCGGGCGATGGCTATGATGCTCATCTCCTATGGGTCCGATAGCGGTGACGAGGGATGCGAGAGAAGGAGGGAATAATCGCGCGCTGGTTCTTCGTCGCTTCTCGAAGGAATCCTCCTCGCGATAAATTCTTCCGGACGACGGTGATGTTAATTCGTTCCTTTCTCTTGCGTTAGGTTGTTAATGCCGGATTCGGGATTCTCGCCGATGTCGACCCTTCGCGTCCATCCTTTCGCGGACCACGGCAATCAGGATTTGCTTTCTCTCATGATCTCCTGGAGGTCGACGATATCCGGTTCTATCGCACCTGGAACGAGAATGGAAGAGACCTTTGATTATAACAAGAGTATCATGTTACGCTATAAAATAATCAAATGTATGTATTATACTTATTATATAACTTTAAAATTCTTAAAACATATATAAATTAAAAAATAATCATTAAAATTTTGTGAAATTATAAATCTAAATCTTTAAATTCAATCATTAGGGCAAAAACTGCATTTACTATTGTCAAGTCTGTTTTTCTCCATCCTCAATTCATTCATTTTAACTCCTCGAAAGACACAGTCGGACATTTAAAGACATATCCCTTATTTAGAATTACAGATTACATAATATAAAATTCTCTCTCTTTAATTTATACGTAACATATTAATATATGAATGATGTAATATACGCAATAATTAACATACATATAGCATAATGCACTACATGAATAAATATCAGAATTTTTGTTAGTAAGGGAATAAATTAGCATAAATCTTTAAATATTAGCACTCGCTGTGAACGCACGTTACTCCGGTTTGTTTCATCTCGCTCCGACGAGCTACAACTGCATTATCTCTCGTTAGATCGTGTCTCGTTTATCTCACGCTGCATCAACGGCGATCCAGTTTATAGCGCATGCTGCAAACGCGACTTTCTCCCCCTATCTCTCGCATCTTCTTCCTCGTTGACGTCAAACAGACGTCGCATGATGGAATCGTCGACGATACGACGCAACGAGTCCGCGTCGTCGTAACGCGACATTATCGGGAATCAGGCTGCCTGAATTGAGTAACCCTTGACGATCGCTTCCTCCGCGGAATCACGATCTGACGTTTAAGCAACGGCGAGTGAAATCGAGAGGATACGAGAGAGACGGTGGGGGAGCGACAGATTGTCGAAAGACCGCGAGAATCGAGACTCGTGGAGAAGCGATCGATTCGACCTTTCTGTAGTCGATCATCATCTTACGCGTCAACGAATATCGGCGAAATCCGCTAGGTTCGAATTCTCGCCGACGGTATTTTCGACGACTTCTATGCGGGAATGCAGTTCGGCAGACGTTTACCGCTGCTGCTGTTTCTTAATCGCGAATTCCTCGATCGATTTCAAGACGCTTCTGAAATCTGTGAAAATCTGCGCTTACTTTAACGGAATTTTAATCAGGGAGAAGTTTTGTTTTGTAAAAAAAACGTATAACGTCGAGAGAAAGAGGGAGGAGGGGGGAAACGAGATAAATCGGCTTCAAATTGATCGAAGAAATTTCAATTAAAAAAAATAATATCGTAGAGCTGAAAGTCACTCTCTATAATACAAGATAGATAGTTTTTAAATTGAAAACTGAGAGAGAAACAGGCATTAAAAGTACTCTCTTTACAAAGAAAACATTATAACGGAGTATTTCGTACCATAAGAATAATTTACGACATGCAATATTCGACCGTTATATAACTAGGCGTGCTACGATCTCAAAGTTGGAATTATCGCCGATGTTGGCAAACTATACAAGATCCCCGACACGCTATTTTTACTTGTAACATTTACTCCGTGATTTAAGAAAGATACCCAAAAGCTTGCAATAAATGTCTCTTGTACTTTATGCGTGTTATATCGAATCGTATTATCGGTACCTGTCGGTTCTCTTTGAAATGTTTACGTACTTGTCTTAGATAAAGCACCGAGTGCAACCTTGCAGAGCAAATACGAAGAACACAAATTAATATTTGACGTGCACTTAAATGCAAACAAAAGCGCTGAACAAGAGAAAAAAAAGTTTTATTGACAATTAAATAATATACAAGATACCGTAAATCACTGTAATAATATAGGAAATATTAAAATTTCGCGAATCAGCAAATCTCGTAAATATTTATTGAGAAGATACGAGGAGACACTATTGATGATCATAACATATGATAGAGAGATGTGAAATATAATATTTCTGCTTATTACTATCGTTTTTAATCAGTATAATTATTAAACTAACAAGATGCGAAAAAAAAAATAATATCCGGTTTTCAGACTTTTTAGCTTTTTCCGTTTTCATGTCGCGTGCTCGAATGTAGGTGATTTCTAAAGTAAGTCCGTCGTCGCTTGCAATAAGAGCTCGATGTTTGATTTGAAGCCGTGGTTAATACACGTTAACGACCAATGTCGAATAGGTAGGTATCGAATAGTTAGCGGGGAATCGCAAAACGATTAGAGAGAGAAAAAGAAAGAGAGAGAGAGAGAGAGAGAACCGGCTCGTAATGTGCCGTGCGAAGGACATTGAATCGCGAAGAGTAATAAAATCCCGATCGGCGCGCAAAGCTCCAATTTCAATACTTCGACTATCAAAACGACGACGGTTTTTTAATTATCGATTTTCCTCCAAGACCCGGCCATCCGTTTACTATCGATCGCGCGGGGGGAGAGGAGAACTCATCAACCACCGACGAGAGCGTTCTCTGATCGTGAGAACGCAAACATCGCCGCTATTTTTAAAGCGCGAACAACACATGCTTCGCTCGTACCATCCTCTCATAAAGCACAATTCTCCGCATTTCCGAAAGCTTTACGATAGCAGATCATTGTTATCTCACGCGCAATTTTTTATGCAATTCTTTGATGCATTTCGAGATAGATAATAGCACGGATTGTGAGAGATATAAATATTTTGTTGTGATGTTGAAGAAATATTGATACATTAATAGTTTCATTTCGTTCTTATCACGTTGCACAAAGAAAATAAAGTTATAGAATATTATTATTTTTAAATGTGTGCTAACATATGCAATTTGTAGAACATTAATATAGATTATTTTTAAATAATATATATATATAAAATTTTTAAGATATTTAAAAAGTATCGAAATTTTTTATTTTTCTATCTGCTCTATAATGCAACGGAGCATTTAACTAATAGTGCAAACATTTCTCGAACCATGTTGCTTTAAGCCAGAGAATATTTATTTTCTTCGAAAAGATAAACACAAAACATTAGCAATCGTGCAATTCATACTTTATACAATATTCAACAGGTAGCTTTACAAAAAAGAATTTTAAAAAATATTTGCGATTGCTATAACAACCAGACACAACACATGTAGTATTTTTAATTGCTAAAATAATCATTTTTGTACACGACACTCTTGCGACAGACAATTAAAAGATATCGAAATTATCTCAATCGAGATATAATCGCGATGGAGAGCGAATTTTAATATTTATGATAAAAGGAATCAGCATTAATTGTTTCTACCATGATCACATTTTCTCCAACTTCGCATATATTGACTCATCGATGTTGAGCGACATTAATGAGATGCCTGTTTACCGCAGAATAATAAATCAACGTGTAATAAATTTCATCGATAGTCAAACACAATAAGCTTAATCGGCCGGGAATAAATAAATATTTCGATAAAATCTAAATTAATGAACATTGAATAACCCTTTAAACGATGAAAGGCTATTAGTCCAAGAATGGCTAATAATTTTGATGAAATTTGGATTAACAAATATTCTTCCGTCGCACTATTTTTACAGCACGAAAATCTTATCTTATTATTGCGTGATGCGTATAACGCAATATTTTCCGTGCTTGCAAATGGATGCCAATAACTATCGATCTCGAAGGCGGCGAGTAGGTAGGACATCCGTATTTTTCTCCTAACAAGTTCACCGACCAAGCACACGCGACCGAGCAACTCTATCCGCGTTATCGATCCACGATCGCCAGGCGTATCGCGATCCTAAAGAGACCCACGCGCATCCGTTTGTTCTTCCTGTCCCGTCGAGGCCAGGAAGTAAGCGTGGGTGACCGAAATTGATAAGTAGCTCGGCATCGGAATAGTTCGCGCTCGTTAATCATCGCGAGTTTCATCCCATTTGCGCAACCGGGGACCGGCTGATTAACTCAAGTTCTTGTTAAAATCATATCGCAATTATAAGTTAATTGCCGCGTGATTCTTGTTATAATTAACTGTTTAGAAGAATTAATTTTTCGCTAACATTTTTTTATCGGCAACTCCTAAAATTTAGTGTTTACTTCTGCGCGTTTTGACGCAGTCTCGGCTTTTCAAGTCTAAAAAACATCGAAAGCTGCAGTTTTGAATATGCAAGGGAGCGTTTAAATAATATTGTACATCGTGCGAACGACTATGTTGCTTTTAAACCGCGGAGATTTAACGACGCAAAACAGGCGAAGTTAAGTCTTTACATTCACATGGTATCGTCGTTGTGGCACCACAGCTTATACGACACAGTGCATAAATGGCTTAAAGGGGTTAAAACGACGACGCTTTGCGAAAAAGCGGATTCACTATCTTTTATACCGAGCCGTGAATCCCCCTCCCCCCTCGAAAAAAATTCAAGCTTGTAGATTTATTATTTTGCGCGTTGTGGGAGAGAAATTACGTTGTTAAATTATTTTTAACTATTAGTAAGTTGCAGGGTGAATCATACGACTGCGATCTTCGTGATAAATGATTAGGCTTAAAAACATGATCGTCACGTAATGATATGCATAATTAGTGTCCGTTTAATTTACGCGCATTTTATGGCTAGGATCGTAACGATGATCATGTTTCATAAAAATCGAAGTGGAATGGAATGTACACACATGCTACTGTAAAAAGAGAAATATTCTTACTTTTAAAATATTTATTAATGTATTCCATTAATATATATATAAAATTTCATTATGAAATTTTAATGATAATGACGTAAATTTCTAAGAAGATATAATTATATTACGTTACATTTCGTTTCAACGCGCATTGGGAATAAAGTAGAAATAAATAATAAAATTTTTCCTTTTCCGATTAATTTTAAGATATTAATAAATTGAGTGTCGAGATATTTAACGAAAAAAAATTTTACGAAAACGAAGCAAATACCGCGAAAGTATAAGTGAATACATCAGAGTCTGTCTTGGAAGCAACTGAAACGCTCGTACATAAGAAGCAAGAAATTGTAATACTTGTATAGAGACCGGTATTAAGTAGAGTAGTTATAAAGTTAAACTGGGTTGTGAAATTAATTTCGATCGCGCAAAGTTAAAACGAACGAACTTTCATTCTTCGATGAGAGAATATTATACGTTGAATCATCTGTTGGAATTTCCATGATGTAAGGGAGATTAAAAGCGAATGTTCTCGTCTCTCTACCTTCTATAAAGGATATTTATTTCGCTTTCATCGCATACGAACTCTCTTGCGACGCTCGTCGCCGCGTTTGTTCGATAACGATAACTCACCTGGATGAATCACTCCTATCAACAGTTACATCGATGATATATATTTTCACATTCCAAGGTTATTGTTTATTGACGGGTTCACCGACCGTGTTGCATCGAGATATAAATCGTGCGATTTGCATTATAAAATCGATAAAGAAGACCATCAGTGAGTGACGATCGTAAAATGCTTCACAATACTAGCAATGCGCGTTTACCGCTATTTCGTTAAACGATCGCATGCTCCGATAAACCCCGTCGATTACTTGGAGCCGAACGCCTTCGCGCCATAAATCTTGGACAATTGATTAATGCATTTATCATCCATCGTGATCGAGAGAGATGGAATTCGATTGATCGTTGTTCTCGTCTAACGATAACTTAATTTAAATTATATGATTTAATTTAATGATTAAATATGACAAGAGTTGGCCGAGATAAAAAATGATCAATTGCTGTTTTCATCAATATCAAAGCACCACCAGCTTGATGTAATTTAATTTAATGTACGTTAAACGTAAGAGAGAGATGAGGAGAGAGGGGCTTATATTATTAGTCGGTTGAAATTAATTTCACGCTGGTGTGTCACCGATCGGTTGCGACACTCCTCTCGCATAACAAGTGCATAAATCTCGCATAATGATAACGATTGCGCGAACCACGACGGTTATTCATCGAATACAGATACACGCGCATTTTTATTCGCATGATAAAGAGTGACAGTCGTGCGATAGAAACGAACGTCTTCACTTACACGCGACAGCTCCGGTTAAATTATTTATCGTCGCATAGTTTTACTATATTTTCTGTCTGTGCACGCGACATGCACGTCTTTCGATCGATACGACGACGATGCAACGATCGAAAGAGTTGAATGGAGAGACTCCGAAAAGTTTTCGCGTATATCAATGCTATAAAAAAGAACCCGCCGACCGGAAACTGCTTTCGACAGCATCGAATCGAGATAGCAATTGAAGAAACGGTACTAATTACAACGGCATTAATTATACAGTTTGGCTGAATGCAACGTTTCCAAAGTATCTGTGTATTTTCAGGTATGTCTACGTTCTTTAATGTTTCACGATAGCTTCCATGTGTTAGAAATTTTTCTTTCTAGAGAATGGATTCATATGATTATATTATATATTTAATTCCAATTTTAATAAAATTGACACATATCTCTGTCTTTTTTATTCCATGATTTCAACGATTAGATGATTACATTAATTCTGTTTGATATCTCAAAATATTTTTAGAACTACTGAATTATATCATAGAAAAATCATGTGTGCTTCCAAGTAAAATCGCCGATGATTATATTTAGGAATGTGATATTAAAATATTTTTGCGCAATAATCGACACTAATTTCGTCGGAAGGATGAAGCATCCTCTGATAGAATTATGAAAGCGGATGTATAAATAGGTCTTCAAGCCGTAATTGCTTCATAGGAGACGGTTGGAGAGAGTGTCACGATTGTTTATCACGTCCGACATATAAATCTTCCCGATATGATAAATTCGAAAAGTCACGTCGCTCTCGATGTTATATATCTCTTTCATTAGCTTTTCGTGACGAAATAGTTTTATCTATTTTTCGTTAACACGAAAACATTTCGCATCTATGCGTGCTCTCGATTCTTTTACAATGATAAATTAAATTGCAAAAAAATTACGTATGCTAATTACGTATTAACTCTCAATGTCATGCAAAAATTAAAGATTTTTGTATATGATACATTTTATTTAATACTATTGTGGATACTAATAACACAAGTAATTTAATTTGAAATTGGATAGTTTCTCTTCTACAATTTCTATTCTGGGAGAAACGTGTGAAAGGTTGAATCAATAATCATTAACTGACGGGCTGCGCGTGCCATTCCAGAAATTGTAGCAATATTACGATAATATCCGCGCATATCATTTTTCAAACTTTCTATTATATTGTGTGTTTTTTATAAAAAAATATATATATATGAATCATTATAATAAAGATAAAAATTTTAAATTTTCGTAAATCGACAAAGAGAAGGAGAGAGAGAAATAGAACAACAATCTTGATTAAATCGATAAAATATGGAATACATTTTACCTGTACAGGCGATTTTTTCCTGATACAAATGGTGATAAATATCTCGTGCGTTGAATACGAACAGGCGTGATATTACGCGGCGTATCCGCTTCGTTTCGCGGCCAGATGCAAACGAATGCGTATCTGAACGAGCGATACTGCTCGAGCAAGCCGAGATTCAAGAACAGAAATCAAAACAAGCGGGTGAATTGATGGGCCTTGTGTTAGGCACGATATGCGCCGCGCGTGCATACCTCAAAGGCGATCGACGTTAATGGCCAAACAACGGCGAATTGCGGCGGCCTGTATCGCCCCTGCACCGATCCACGATAATCTGCGTCGATCTGCAATTTGCTGTAAGAGAGGTACGGCTTGGGCGAACGCTCGATCACGCAGCTGATCTCCGGTATCGAGATTGATCGACTTTCGTGCTCGTAATAGAGCACTTCGAAGACGAATCATACGTATTCGCGTGAGCTTTCCGTGCTTTCGATCGTTAACGAGAGCATTCAACAGGGTCGTCATTCTTCCGGAAGAGGAGAGATGCTTGGAAAATTTCCCCTTCGCAAGCAAAAAAACCGGGAATTTTAATAAAGAAGAAAACCCAGAAAATTTATAAATGTATATTAGAATTTCTTATTATTATTATTACATAAAATTTTATATTCTAATTTTTTTTTCAAATTTCTATTAAGTTGCTATTAAAATTGGAAATGACAGTCGTTTTGATTTTAAGTTGAATATTTTTTCTCGACACCTTAGTAATCTTGAAATAAATTTTATCTCTTTGTTATATGGCAAAATTCTATCAAAAAAAGTAAAAAGAAAAAGAGAAAGTAAAGCAATTTAATAAAATTTAAAAATTTTGGATAAAATCACTCCAAATAATTGGAAACGTATTTTTTCATCTTTCCAAACACAAAGTAGCTATCATCAATCAATTTATCATCAGGCGAACTATCATTAATAATAGCGCATATAAATCCGTGTGAATAAAGTAAGGCCATTAATGCGCGTTTGCAAGCGCGGCTTTATATTTAGATACCAGCGTTGTACTGGCTTCTCAAGGTAATCCAGTTTTCCGCCTTTTGATCTGATATAATCCGATCTCTTTTTTATGACGTTTCTTGCGCGTGTTCGATCGCACTTTCCGGCTTCTGAATCGCACTCGGTTTCGATCTCGGTTGACGCGGCAAAAAACGAGCTCTTTACCTTCGCGTTTTTAATTATTGTTCATCTCACCTTCGGGAAATTAACAGAGATTTTTTTTCTTTCTTTTTACTCGTGAAAAATTTGGTACGTATCGACGGAGATGCGTTAACAGCATCTCTATACCGCGATGGATAAAAGATTTAAGTCAATTAATTTATAAAATAATTGAGGCAAATACAGTTCAAGTAAAATATGTAAAATGTAATAAGATAAATAACGGATATAAATATATGTGTGTGTGATAAAGCGTATATCAAATATAATACAATATAATATAAAAATGCGGTGAATAAATAATATTTATTGTGTCCAGTGATTGTAAATCAATATTAAAATTTTTTACAAATTACTCTTGTATTTAGATATATCTTTATTACGAAACGTCAAATGCTTATATCTCAATCTGAAAATTTGTTCGCCAAGACAATATTATTATTCGTCGTGTGTGCTCATAAAAATTCTCTCGCTGCAATATTTAGGAAAACAGTGTATAAATCCTCATTATACTTTTGCGCTCGCAGAGAAAAATTGATCGAAGATCGAGAAAATATTCTTTTGCAAACGATCCGCATAAATCAGTGCTAAACATTGGAACACTATTGTTAATGAGGTGCGCAGCTTGCGCAACCGCATGCAACGTCGCGTTCTCGTTTTCCATTTCAAAATTATGACGATAAATCTTTACGCGGTGCACGTGTATATGCACACGTATTTCTCTCTCTCTTTCTCTTTCTATACACTAAATTACTTCGCGCTAATTACGATCCCTAGGCTTTTCTGTTGTCAAGAATACATACGATCACGAGAAACGCAATCGTCACAATCGGCTATTGTGCGCAATCGTGTAAACGCGATTCCTGTATGTATTTGTAGTCGGGTTATGCTCCTTTAATTAAAAAATGTAGGCCGCGCGATACTTAGTGCTCCCCTTAATCACGAAATTGACGGAACAAGTCCACGCATCCATTTGCACAGAGGCATGCACACCTTCATTTGAGCTGTGCAACGTCAATCGCGCGTGTCGGGATAAAAACAGGGAGAAAAAAAAAACGGTTTCTGTGTGTGAACTACCGTTTTTTGAGAAAATTGTTCATGAACACGAAAAAACTGCATAACTAAGATTAATAGCGGATTTGGGAGAGAGAGAAACAAATTTATTTATAGTATATATAAACATTATTTATTTATAGTATATATATATTGAATTGAAATGTGATATTGATTTATATAATTTTCGTTAATTTAAAGAGTGAAAGAGCAATCTGCAGCTGTTTTATTATCACATGATGGAATCGAATAATAATAACGTTGTAAACACATTCGTTACTGCTGACCGTCAATTATCTGCAATTACATCATATTAAAAAAAAATCGCTAGTCACGTTTCAAACAATCTAAGAAGAACAAATATCTCCTCAATAGTTTCGTAATAAAAATATGCATCCACAATATATTTTATCCAAAATATCACGATCGCGATAATCACAATCCACGATATCACGATTGTAAACGAGACGACATTAAAGTTGAGAGTATAATAGGAAAGCAAAAATTCGACATCAAGTGCAAAACAAGTAAAATCATTATTCTACAAACATGATTTCAATATTATACACATATTTGTTCCTTAAAAAAAGAGAGAGAGAGAAACAAAAAAATCTTAATATCTTTCGGAATTCGAAAAATACTGTTCCTCGCTTCTTTACTCGATCCCTTTATTACCGGATGACAAGATCCGTTTTAATGTCGCATCGTCGCGAGATTTTCGTCGTGGAGCTCGCGTACTTAAAGCCCGGCCTCGCGGAAGTTCACGGGATCGCGCGCACTCGCGGAGAAAAGTCACGTATACCTTAATGTATGGCGTGGCTTGGAAACCGGTTGGGCGGAAAGTCCGTCGTGACAACCTTGAGCCGCGAATGCACCGCCGTCGCGCCGCCGTCGTCCTCGTCGTGTGGTGGTCGAGGTGACGGCGTTTTTCCCTCGCAGCGAGGAAGCCGTGCAAATTTTAACATGCAAGTTCACGGTTTCTCGATCCCGCCGCGCTCGCAATCGTCCGCTTGATTTCTTTCGGTGAATCGCGAAATGCGATAACGACTGGTATCGGCGTTGTTATGCTCGATATCTCCACTGATCTCGCGGATTTTTTACACTTTCTCTTACAAGAGGGAAGATAAAGTGAATGTACTGCAATCATTTTTCAAAAATATTAGAATTATATTCTATAATCTAAATATATTTATGAAATATAATAATTATTCTTCTTCTTTCTCTAAAATATGTGTAATAATATTTTGTAAATATTTAAAAAATATGTAAATATCGATATATATGCTTCTTCCATTCTCTATGATTCCAAAATTAAATTTTGACATATTGAACGTGTAATCCAATTATTTTACTCATTTATAATTTTATTGCTATTTTATATATCGCAAATAATAAAATAAAATTATGAAAATTTATATAATAAATTTTGCATAATAAATATCACAGAATATTATAATATACATTTATATTTTGATACAAATACAAAGAATATTAAATTATTAATTAAAATAAGCAGCTGCATAAATGCAGAGAAATAAATTATAAATTATTTCCTTTCATAAATTATCACTCTCTTCCTACAATTTTGAAATTATTAAACCCTTGAAGCCCATTGTTTTCACATACAAAATTAGAATTTTGAAAAGATAATTTTGTCTCAAAAGCTTGAACGCTAATGCAGTTGTCCAATCAGCTGACATATGTCATCGACTCGATCCACCTGCTGTTGCGATCCATGTCGTTTGTTAAAATGCGTTAAATGTAATCGTTTGATAGGAAAGCTCAGATTCGCATAATGAATCAAGCTATTAAGTATCTATCCGCCTGACTTTAAGGTACACGTTTTTCCGTCGTGCATCTTAACTGTAAACGCGGCTGCGACAAAGAATTCAAGTTTCAACTCGGTCTAATTAACAAAATTTAACATTTTTATTTCTCGCTTGCATATTTCGTCCTATGTTCTTTTTCAATTTAAAAAAAATATGTATCTTTTCTTTTTCTTAGAATGGTGTGTGAATTTTTCATCGCCTAGAAATTATATTTAGGGGTTATCTATCATATCAGTTTGCACAGGATATGACTTGGCAACTGAACATTATTCTGCTATAGCAAAGTTCCACTGAAGTTTCGAGAGAGAGAGAGAGAGAGAGGAAGACTACAACTCTGAAAATCAATTTTACATAAATATTCCATGCAATTTTTATCGCCGTTTCTCGAGATCTCTTCTTCAATACGAAAAAGCGTATGTATATGTTAACAGTTTTCTCAAAAAGTTGCATAAAATATTGACATGAATTTTTTCTCAGAGATTTTAATTATTCAGGGCTCTCAGGAAGAATGTCGAAGCTTTTTCTTTTTGTTCATTTTTTAAATCAATTATTACAATCACGAGAAAAACTGAATTGTGATTTTTGTTAGATTCAAATTATAAAATTTGTATAAATAATTTATGGTAATAAATTTAAAAAATTGATAGATTATTTTGTAAAGTTTTATAATTTCAAGTTTCTTTTTTCAATAAATGAGATTTTTTTAATAACGTCTGAACCAAACTTTATCACATGTAGACAGTAAACAGCGCAATCATTTTATATCTATCCCGCGGTTGCAATATAATATCTGTTTCTAAAAATTGCAATACTTCGAAGAAAGATTATATTATTTACTTACAATAAGTAATACAGCTCAAAAGATCACTTATAAGTGACTCAACTGATAAGAGAAATATTTATTAGCAAGCGTGATACAAATTGTGTTAAAACGTGACAAAATCACAAAACTCGCACAAATCATTAAATCATATCGTATGTTCTAAATTGTTAAATTCGCAGTGCGTTTGAAAATCGATAAATCTGAGTATTTACATATATAAAAATAACATACAATATTTTATAAAAATATACAGGGTAAGACAAATAAAACGTTACAAGTTAATATCGCAGAAAATATTAGTTGTAGAAAAGAAAGTATGAAATGAAAACTGTTTGGTATCAAGGGGGACGTATGAGAGGCAGGGACGTATAAGAAAAATTTTCTTATCGATTGATATAAGGTTAGATTAAAATCTCCTCCATTTTTTTAAATGGGACCATATGGATTTTTTTACGCAATTTTGTAGCCGTTACTGAGACAAATCCAACGACCTATGACATAAAATCATTCAAAGTCATAAATGAAGAGATTGTGCATTAAAAAAATACATTTTTATTAGCACACTTTTACTTATTAATAATCATAATAATTGAGATATTATTTGAGAAGGTGTTCAAAGTGACTGCCTTGAACCTTTAGGCACTTTAACAATCTATTGAAAGAACCGAAAAAGAGAACCAAGAAAATTAAACCACTTTGAATGTGATTTTATGTGTTTGTTTTCTTTCAGATTGTTTAATCTGATCCAATTTGAAAAATGGAACAATTTCAAGAATCTTTTTTTCAACAAATAGCCAGATTGTGAAAACAAACTAAAAAAAATGTAAATAAACACATCGGATCACATTCAAAGTTATTTAATTCTTTCATTTCATACTTTTTTTTTCTACAACCAATATTTTCTACGATATTAACTTGTAACGCTTTATTTGCCTTACCCTGTATGTACAAGCTTAATTACATTTGTTGAAAACAGAATTGTATAACATAGCGCGTTATGTATCGCTAAATTTTCCTCTGATATCCAATCGCAAATTTAATTTCAACATAATTAATAACGAAAAGATTCCAATAAATTTGCTTTATTCGTATTTTATTTTAGGGATTGAAAATGCGCAAGTTCATTTTAACATAAATTCTCTCTCATCATGACGTATAATAATAGACCGCCGAGATGTTTTTCAACATAAAATAAATTAATTTTTCTTCTAAAATATTTTTAGAATTTTTATTTAATTATTGCAACGTAAATTTTTTCGCCATATTCTGAAATCAAGTAACTCGCGTATGTGCTTCTCTATCAAATTATTAATTCTGATCCGAGAGAATATACTCCAACAGAATTCACGACAGAGCCACAGACAACAGTTACATTCTTTCAATCCATCGCGTTCTTACACAATCGGCGTTCCCCGAGAGCGAGAGTTAAATAACGTTTACAACGTCACGCGTTTATAAATGGTCATGAAGAATTAATTCGCGATCACGAAAACGCGAATTCATAATGACGGCGGCGACTCTCGATGCATTTGCAGAGGCACGAACGGCAAGACAACACATCACCGAAGGCGGCGGGGGCGCGGGAATTGTTCTTTGTTTCCCTTAAAACCCGCTCGACCGCAACGGCAATTTTTAACGGCACGATATTTACGCGGCACAAGGTAAGGTACACATTTTTATGCGACAATCCCGCTTCCCCTCTTTTCCCGGTTTTGTTCGCGTAGATAACGATTTCCTTTGTATGTATCGCTAGGTATATTCACGGTGAATTTACGACTTCTCGAATCCTGCGGGACGAGGAGAGGTATCTTTTCGTATAATGGTATCGATCTTAATATATGTCCCTCTGAATACAAAAATGCGGTAATTTTATTCGGATATTCGCGCACACAATGATTTAAGAGAATGCTTCACGATACGAGAGTACAATATCATATATAACGACGGCGCACACAATTCTTTTTTTGTTTTTCAAATTTTTCGCTATCAATAACTGCGGCTGATATAATGCAATATATTTAAGGATTTTAAACTAACGCATCTTTTATTATATATAATTGAAGTATATAGAAAATTGTTCTCTCTCATGTGTACATAGTTTTATTTGAGCAGAGATTCATCAAATCGCGTATCGTCAAATCGATGATGATTGCCAAGTCATCGAATTCTACGATGATTAAAATATGGGGAAGAAAGAATTCTTTACTAAACCGACATACTTTTACTTTCTACGCGAACTTGTAGTCACGGTTTTATAGTCATCTATTAGCATACATTATTTCTATGAATATCTGTCAAGGTGCCAAGTCAAGGCCCTAGTAAAATAGCATAAAAAAAACTCACGTGCATACATATATGTGCAAAATTATATAACATATACATTTGTTTATTTCAAAGAATTCGCGAGAAATATTTCTAGTAAATAGTTCAATTATAAAAAAAAAAAAATTACAAATCGAAATAAACGTTTTAATTAAATACTTTTTCCCACGAGCAAATATATGTAACAATTTTGTGAAACTTTGTGGACCTATCATATATTTTTGGCGATTTGTTTTATTTTCAATTAGTATCTCATATCGCAAGTCAATATTGCACTATAACAGTAACATTCAACGCGCGATATCATTACATCCTGAATATTGATTGCGGCGCCATTGTGTCTTTACGACGTACCCTCTCTCACTAAGAGGCACTTTGACCGGTCGCTCACCCCTACCCACCCCTGTAAATGCGCTTCTGCCATCCCTTGTGAATTAGCGCTCATGTAGCTAAAGAGAAACCGCCGCTCTCACGAGGCTCAATCCTCAGGGACAATTCTTTCAAATAAATCGGAAGATTTTGGCGCATACAGATTTACAATATATCCCCCAAATAACTTTATCGTAATATTTGATAGATGTGAAAATCTGTAATACAATTATTTCATAAAACTTTCTACCCGATACCTTTATTATAGTTAAATCTTTTACATTTTTTATTTTATTAAAACCTCGTTATATCATACATCTTAACAATATATTTCTTTATAATTATAAATGTATACTTTGCATTTTTATTTCTTTCCCTTTAAAAAAAATTTGATTAAAATAAAATAATTATTTTTCCATTAATATATTAAACATAATTTTCATGATCATGATCACACATCACTTTTTATGGCTTTGGGCTTTATTAGCCACTTGTGTAACTTAAAAAAGAAATAGACACGCTTTACATGCGACTCAATCTTTAAAGATATAATATACAGATCGATTGAAAAAGTGCTCACAAAGTAGCACTCGTCTCAAGCGCGGTCGAGCACTTTCACATCTTATCGACGGGGTCTCTCCTTCGAGAGACTTATCCATTTTCGTGTCGCTCGATCGCGATCATGGGATAACACACGGTCACATACTTTCGAATCTCTCGACAGCGATGTCGGGAATAGCCCGGTAATAGATACATCTACAAGCACGTAGAACTATTAGCATAAGGACACTCGATATATATGATTAATTAATTAATCTTGCTGAACAATTAAATATTTCAATTTCCCGTTATTAAATCTCGTGAGTAACATTTTTAAAAATCTCTCTCTTTAACTCTTTAACCTATTCATTTTTTTAAATTTTATAGTAAGTTCGAAAAAAATATGCAAAATACATCAGTTTCGTCGGATTACGCAACATCTCGTGATTCTAAGATGTGACAGTAAGATAAGTTGCTCCGATTTTACTTTCGACTACTGACACACAGTCGCTGCGACCGAAGAAAGCTACTTGAACTTTCACGACAGAATAGTACGCGACGAGCATGCTAATGTTAGAAAGATCTATGCGTCTCTCTTAACCAAACTCCACGTAGTATCTTCAAATGTGATTATTTAATTCAAAAGTCAATTGAGATTAACTTTCATTATAATTAATTCTATAAATTGAAAGAAAAAGTAAAACATCCATAATTTTTTCTACACTCATCTGGATGCACTTATTCTGTATCATTTTTTGGTTAAAATATGTGTAACAAAATTAGCGTTTAACAAATTAAAAACTTTTTCAATTTTTATGATGAATCGAAAGTGGAGAAAACTATAATTCCGTTTTTGTTTATTTAAATTATATATTTATCTACATTTTGAGAAAAATTGATGGATATATAAAAGATTAATAATAGTAGTCAAAATAAATTCGATAAAAGAAACTGTTACATTTTCGAAGATATGAAGCGACGTAATAACAAAGCTTTATTTTTTAATTAATTTTGATAGCTTGGAGCAACAGAATTTTCTCTCGAGACAACTGTTTGGATATATTTGACCTTAACATTAGAAAGTTATGAAAAAAGAGCTGCATTTAGTTAAAAAGATGTAGTGAAAACGTGGAACGACACATTCTACGACGGAAATGTTCGAACATATAATTAAACATCGAAGAGATACATGTTTTTTACGAGCTTAAAGTTGATGAATTATGGTAAACATAACTCAAATGTTTTATACATTATTATTTCTTCGATCGTCCGTGAGAACATCGCGATATTATAAAAAGATGATTGCGGTTATACTTAAACGTGCGATCGAGTGATTAAGAGGGATTATCCGAGGGAGACAGCCAGATGATTGAGCACAAAAACCACGAAGCTATTACTACAACTTGTGATGCAACGACATCAATCTCGATCATCTTTGATCAATCATGACGTAATCTTTGCGTCATTCAATTCTGCATTATTTAAGGTAACAAATTTATTGATACAAACTAGGTTTCCGAAATTTTTCCGCGTTTCGACAATTATTCGTCTCTTAAAAATTTGCGATTATCGATGAGAAAATAGTTATCAATATTAGATTATCATATATATACATGTATGTAATTAAAACATAAGTTAAAACTCGTTTTCATCGTTTAATAAATGTGAATTTAAAAAATTACATTGTGAGAAAAATCGAGTTATTTCATTGCTAAAATTTTGAAGAAAGGAGTTTTAAATATATGTTAATTAGATTCTTCGACAGCTCTGAATCCAGTCTGATTTCATAATTTCCCATCAGCCGCGATCGCTCAATTCCTTTCGAAATTCCTCCGAGCATTCAATGCATATATATTCTCTCTTCGAGAGATAACGGCATCCCTGGTAGAAAAGTGAACGATCATCACGTGTGTGCGCGACTTCCAATCAGTAAGAGCTTTCACCTTATGATTCGTTCTCGTCATGAGCTCTCCGCCAAGGCCGTTTCGAGGATGTCGCACGACCTCTACGTCATCCTCGTAACTGGAATATGCATGCTGCTTATGCGCATGTTATCCTATGTAAGTGTACTTCGGGTAGATAAGACGGATAAATATTTAAGTCTCGGCTAGGGCGACGAGTTATAGCTTCGCTTGCCGTGTTTCCTTTTAACTTCGGAACAACATGTTCGGTCTCTCGAATGTTTGATAAACATCTAATTCTAAGATAATAACCAAATGTGTATTTTAGTACACTAACAGCACGGAAAGTTGATGCAAGTGTTGCGGAAAATATCGCCGACGTCGAAATGCGCGTGTCTCGTATAATAATATAATATTTCAATATCGTTTATATAAATTTTAGAAAGGATATTAAAATACCAAGGAAAAAAGAGATCAAAATATAATACTTAATATCGTATAAATTAGCGGATAAATTAATATCGTGAAATTAAAGTCTGTCAATTTGGACCAATACTTTTCATGCAAAGTATACATATCTTATCGGACGCAACTTAATGGAAGTCGGTCAAATAGCTCTATGTACAATTTTATATTTGTGCCGATTCCGCATAAATTTAAGATTGGCAAGGAGGGCGATCGATCCGAGGCGGATTTCGCTAGCAGACTGTGTTATGATTATCGGCTCGGGTGCAGGTGTTAAGGCTTATCGACCGCTATTGCGATCGCATACGGAGAGAGACCAGACCACCCTCCGCGGACTATGTTATTGCTGGCGTCCGCCAATGCGTTTGTCGTTAATCGACATCTCGTTATCGCGCCGCGAGCGTAAATTCGTCTTATCGTAAACTGAACGATTCTTTCGTGGATCCACGATTCGTCGCGGCTCGCTGTAGCATTCGACTACCTTGGAACAAGTCGATCTCTCCGAGCTCTGAACTCGGCTTGATTCCAAAATCCGATTCAGACTTAGCTTAAATCTCTCCATGATCCTCCGAGGATGGAATCGTAGACAGAATTTATTCCCTCGACTCTTAGAATTTGAACCGTAGTATTTTCGATAAATGCCGGACACGAAAAAAATATAAAGATGCGATATATTACGTGTTCGACATTACATCATTGCATATTTGCTTACGCATATTTTATTTATTGCGTCCATTGACATTAACGTTGAACAAGTGTTGACGGGTGCATTTTGTGCACAACACTTGAAACAAGTGTTTATCAGGTACTTTATCATTACTCATACAGTTGTGTTATTAAAGCTATCATCGCACTCACCACGCGCGACATCCATAGAATAGTGAAGGGTTAATTAGGAATCCGCGATTTATGTGTCCGTCATTCGAACGAGTCAACGCTCTCGTCCTCGTTTCGTTTCAGCCTCGGTTTGCTGCTCGTCTTTCGCGACGACACGATTGTAAAATAAAAAAAGACGGGAGAGGAAACAATACACGTTCCATCATTCTGCGTTTTCATAAATTCGCGAATCATAAAGTCTGAAATATCTTATCATTCATAAGAATAATTAGAGGGAATTCATCGTCTCCAGTTATACATATGTATCGATTGTCGCGTAACAGATATACAATAAATTAAATAATAATAATAATAATGTATGAAAAATATTAATAATTAATTTATAAAAACTAAAATAAATAAAGATTATTAAATTCTTTATTAATTTGAGTCAGTCATTTGGGGAACTTTTATATCTCGAGAGAGGAAAAACGTCGTTTGCATTCGAAACAATATCATCGTGTTTTGAAACAACATCGTCATATTTCAAAACGATCGAAGCAGCTTGGCACGAGCGCAACGTTAAATCCGATCGGCGAGCAATCTTTTTCTCCCTTCCTTTCCCGCGAAAAAATCGATTCGGTGCAATGCTTGTTTGGACGATGGCCAGCGGCTTTGCACGGAATGCAATTAAATTTTGGACGCGTGATCTCATTGCAGGGAATAAGGTCGGGGCGAAGCCGGCTAGAACGGACCGATCGATTTCCTGCTTTGCAACTGTTGGCGATCGCCCCGTGTCTGACATGAGCACCATGTGTTGTGTGCGAACAGAGCCACCCTCTTTTATCAGACGCGTCCTAACAAACACATGTGTGTATATATACAAGCGCACATGTACACGCGAGTTTATTCAACTTTTTTTCGCTCAAATATAAGATTATTTTCAACAATCGCATTATCGTTAACTTCGTCTAATCAGCGATCGTTTTACTAAGCCCGATACATTATTTTCAATCTGTTAAACCGGAAGATATATCTCGAAATATCTCCGAGCATCATATCGTCCTTATTAAATATTAATTTCACTATATTAATTACTGTATTGCACTATATTTTGTTGTACTTTATTTTAGTTTACTTTAAATATTTGTATATCATTAAATTTTCTACCTAACGTAATTAGCACATTCACGAACGTTATGTTTGCAAGAATTGCTTTTGCTGATTCTGATCCTGCGAAAAGACTCAGAGAGCGTCCGATTTTGCCACATCAGCGCGCATATTGATAAACTATATTATTTAATCGCGCGCGTATCTTTTTTCTCGTTGCATAGTTTATCAATAATATATGAATTTTACGTTACACGGGAGACGTCAATAAAATCCTAATATGGCGTTTAATTTTCTGTTTAAATTGATATTGACGAGACAAGTAATTAACATACCCTCCCGGGATGCGACTCATCATCATGAGCGAAAAAATAGAAATAAAGAGAAATAAAACCATTACCATAGATTTCGACGCGACAATGCAAGCAATAATGCATTTTGCCGCGACGAATAAATAATGATGTAATATTGCGATATCGCAGCAATATGCGGAGGTCGGACAACAATGCGATTGTATAATGCTGTGTACAAATAGCAATAAAATGCAGTGGCTGCATCGCATTTCCAATCTGGAAAAAAATAGCGAATTGCAATTGATAATATTTGATTTTCCGGAAATTAAAGGATAAAGATACTATATATTTTAAATTATTTCATTGATCGCGAATATTATATTTAGACAGTTTTTCTTTCAATCGAAAGATTGTGATTATCAAAGATTAATATATTAACGGAAATTAACAAAAGTGTATATGAATAATATTTGTTAAAACACTAATTTAATTAATAGCACTAAATTTTTTATCATGCGGTTGTGCTTAATCATCACTCGTGTAATTCAATCGTGCATTACTTTGTACTAAATCGCTGAAAATGTCACTGATTAAAGCAGTGACAAGAGTTTACCGAAGATCAGTGAAAACACTCACGCTTTGCACTTCCGTATTCATTAATTATGGCAATAAGATTTCGTATTTAAATTCAAAATTATGTGTATATTACATTTCTTTTTATTTAAAAAAAAAAAATATATTACTATGAATTTATCTCATATATAATATTATAATATGAAACGCATTTTTTAAAAATATATCATTGATAAAATAGTTACTATCACTAACTGATTCTTCTCGGTGAGATTTCAACGTTTGTAATGCTATACTTATAACTGAAATCACTGCTTATCACTGAAAATATACTGATTTTATTTAAGAGAGTAGTTGTAACGAGGGACCATCTAATATCCAACTATCAAAGCACTATAAGCAATGTATACAAATTTTGAGCAGCTAATCATGGGTTAAGCGCATCAACATATTGATTATGTAAGCATTAAATATCGCATCGTAAGTCAATAATTACACAGCTCAATAAACATCAATCTAGATCAATGCAATGTGTCGAACACATGTCGAGATAAGAGAAGAGCGAGAAAAAGATTTCTAGAATTTATATCAGGCACTCGTATTTCGTGAAAATAATCTTCACGATCACGATAATTATTTTATGAATGAACTATTGTCAACGAGCTCCAAATGTACTCGATAAGCAGATTAACGACTGAAACAGCTGTAGACATACGACTCTTTGAATAGATAATCGATAATCGCATATCCCAATCGCCGTAAAAAAATGTCCATTTAAAAATTGCACGGATTGCTGACGTTTATTAATCCTATCTGGAAAATTCTACGTTAAAAACTATTAAAACATGTTAAAATAACTATTAACTAAATAACTATTAAAACATATTAACATAACTATTAACTATGATACGATAAGATAAAATAACATCTAAAAAAGTAAAAATAAACCACACATTAAAAATACATAGTTTTTAAAAACATATCTTAATCTTTGCAAAACAGACACAGTGTTGGAAAAGATCTCTTTTTTTTTTTTTTGCTAGCGATCGGAATATTTAATAAACACCAATTTGTGATATTTTCGTCAATTTTAATCTTTAATCGTGAATATGTCACTTAAAAGACACCTTGTGACAGCTTTTCACTTGTATAATTTATTGAATTTATCTTTAGCCTTTCTCTCTCGCGCACTAATAAAATATTAATTTTTCCCTATTACTCTTCCTCTCCTTGTCTTTTCTAAAATTAATTTCTTTAAATACATAATTTTTTTTATACCGTGCAAGGAAATTCACCATTTGTAACGAGTTTCTATCCTCAACAGTAAATTACGTAGCGAGTAAGTGAAGTTTTGATAAAGTTTAAGTTTCCGTTGAGATCAAATCGACATTTAGAATTAATGGGAAAACAAAGCTTCCTTTATCCCTTTACATCTTTAATCACTTTTTAATTCACAAAGATCCCTTTATATAAAAAGTAAAATATCTTCATGTCATCAGGATTTGAAAATGTTCATCAAGTGAAAAATGGACTTCAAACTCATCAAGAGATCTCAGGTTTTTTAAGCGCTCTTATTATTAATAAAAAAATTTACAGTTATCCAAGAATCTTCTTGGAATATTTTTCAATAAATCTAAGACATGTGCTGAACAGAGTACTATACATAATCAAGAGCTAAAAATATAGAACGAGAAAATGATAAATATCATCCATGGGGACTATTGATATTTACTCAACTCCGAAGAGATCTCAAGGCGCAAATATTGATATCCCAATAACAGCTGTTCCGTAAAGATCAACATGAACCTAATCACTTATATACGTCACTTGTGCCGGCAATGCTCGAAAAGAGACTGACTCTCTCTTTCTCTCTCTCTCTCTCTTTCTCTCTATCGGACGTTCCCTTTCGCGAACTAAATCCGCGACAAGCGTTGGCCGAGTGGCGAATGAACGCGTGCATAGAACGTCGCGTTGGGTGCACGCGATTGACAACACGCGGCCGGTGTGTCGCGTACAGAAATAGATTCGACCGGTATATACAGAGTGTCCCCCGTGCAAGAGGAGCACGCCACAGCGCGCACGCTTCGTGTTCTATTTCGTATATTGGTTCAACTTTCTTTAAACTACTTTGAAGACTATTTCCTCTAAAGTTTTGAATTTATTCTTCCAAAATTACATCGTCAATTTTCTCCGTGAAGGTATATAAAACATTAAATATATCAAATTGGAGGAACAAAACTTTTTAATACGCGAAGTAAGATTGAAGTTAATTCTAAATTTAATACCTCCGACCCAAGACACACAATTTACGTTTTCTACCTTCACGTTCCTTCTTATTTCTACTTATTTTTATTTTTCAACAATTTTTTCTAATTTTAATATATTTATCGTGTTATGTATAAAATATATGTGTTACATATATGTTACACAAAGAGCCAAATGTCGAATTATTATTTTTTATAAAAATTAATCCAGGTCATATGTGAAATCTGGTGACTTCAGCTGTCCATATAGATTCCATGTGTGACTTCGATGCACTACAGGGAGTCCGCTTATAGATCCCAGTTATAGATAATTATGTTTGAATTATTTCTCTGTCGTCAATGAGAACTGATCCACGCCAACTTAACATGTATCCGTCCTGCAAACAATTCGCGAATTATATATATCGCGGCGTGATATCTAAATGGAATTACAAGATCTCTGCAAAACATCTGCTTTGCGCATAGACTAGAAATCGAGACCGAACAGCACAATAGAATCAAACATCTTACGGTTATAAGATTTAAACTTTGGTTTACATCTAGTTCTGACTTACTCCGAGTTTTATTCGCCTAACATGAAGGTCGTATTTGATATTCTTGTATATGTGTATGGCAGTCATGTTACATAAAAATTATATTGAACTTATTATTACATTAAAAAGATAGTGAATTCAAATCGCTTTGTTTTATCGCGGAATAAATCGATATTTTATTTATTTTCTTCACATTTTTAGAATAAATATTTTACATAAACGACAATAGTTGTAGGGGCCTATTTTGTAACTTTTAACGATATCAATACGTGTCATTGCGCAGCTAAAACATATCGGAAAATCGCTGCGCAATATGATACCTATAACGACATCGTTAAAAATTGCAGAATAGGCCCCTTAGATAAGATAATAATTTTTCTACCATGAAAAGTCTCAATCTACTATAAAGTCATTTCAGAGGACGAAGTAACTCGAGTTTATACCGTAATCAATTTACCGAGTATGTTTAAGTCAGGAAGCGCTTTTCATTCCATATAATTCGTCTTAATTATTAAATTTGTTTTAAGTTTTCATACGTAATTGGATGACGCACTCGTTTAGAGGATGTCAAAAATTTCTCCCGCATTTACCCTCGACTATAAATTTTCTCAATTTGCGATATCGAGGCGAATATATTATAGGAATTATGAGAGAATCCGTTGAAATTTCAACCCAGTAGAAAAATGGAGCTGGAATTCGTCAAAAGCGCGTTCGTAGACAAAAGAAAGAGAATGCAGGATAATTCTAGGACATCACATCCGGAGGATATCGCAGAATATCATCGGCGAAAGCCGATGAATTCATCTTTGATAAAAAAGTCCGCTCTCGTTCAAAGAAAATTGATAATGCTTTCATCGAGACACTATGCGTGTAATAAAAAAGCGAAACCCATCGAAAGATGTGCGTAATTAAAGTGACGGCTCTGGTTACTCTCGCCTCGTGTTTCGTCTATTATCAGTAACACTTTACAACTCGTGGTACATGTATTATCGCGTGAATACAATTTCAAAGTTGCAGCCATCAATTCGTATTTTCGCGAAGCGCGAAACGTTATCATTAAACATTATTAATATCAAGAGATCATTGTACATAGTTCCATTCGTATAACGGTTTCGATTATTTCATCCAATTGCACGTTATTTAAAGAAATAGTTTTATAACGGGGTTTTATTTCTTTAAGCATCCAATATATAACCATCGTTGCTTTTTTTTTCCCCCCGTGAAGGGTAAACGCGTCTACTAAATTGCGATCGCGTCGAGAGAAGTGTGGGCGGTGATCGCGTATCTCGCGAACGGATAAACGAAAGCGGAAGTAAACTATGCGCAGCGAAACTCCGTCGCGAATAGAACGAAATTTTGCGTTCTCTCTGCAACGAAATTACACTGAATATATCCAATTATTGTCCTCATATACGTAAGAAAACTTCGATGCGACGTGATCTTTGTCGTAAACGGAATTAGCCATTGTTTACGTGACCTGCTGTCTCTTGACAAACGCAATTTTTTCGCTGAGAAAAAAAAAAGGAAACAAACTTTATTAGAAACTCTTGCTCGTGAAAAGGTTAATCATCGATGATTGAAGAGTTAACTTGAATAAATCAATTTGAATAAGTCGCGAAACGTATTTGAATTTGCGTGTCGTAACTCAAATCAATTCGATTTGTTGCTTAATTTACGTGATAATAAGCCGTCATTCATCATAGATAGTGTCATCTATATCGTGTTTTCTAAAATTAACGAGAATAAAATATTTCAATTGATAAATATTTCACAAGCTGATACGAGTTTCGTATCATATGTGAATGAGAGGCTTACTCATTCCTAACAAATAATGTAAACTTTATATCATGTATGTAAAGCCTATCAATCCGTAAAGAGAGAGAAAGAGAGATAAAACATTTTATTTTATAAATATTCGATAACAAATCTGTTTACAACGTGATTTTTTTTTTTTTTTTTTTTTTTTTTTTTTTTGTTTTTTTTTTTTTTATTATTAGCGCTTATAAGTATGTATTGTACATTAATCTTTTCGTTTTATTTATTTATAATTTAGTTGCCATTTTTCTCTTATGCTTCAATCTATTTGTTCATTTATCCTCGCATCTATTGGATCATTTCGTAACACGCGAGTTTCATCAAAGATCATTTAATTTATATAATGCAAAATATGCATACAAGATGAAAGATTTTGTTAGATACATTTTTCTCGAAACGCACGAAAATATTCTAATCGAACACAGATTTTCCTATCGATGTTTCGTAATCGTCGCCAATCAATTGAATTGTTTATAACCATCACGAAAACACAATTTAGAAGTGGCAAAAGACGTCGATGAAAACATCGACAGGAACGTCGAAATGGGTGGTAGGAATCAGACCACTTTTGCAATTAACGGAAAACGTATTGTTGCTAAAGAAGATAGACTCATCGCAGTGCGAAATATATAAGATAGCTACTCACCAGCGATCGCCTCAGCCGCGCATCCTCCCAAAATACTCTCTCTCTCTCTCTCTCCGGCGCCTCCACCTCCGCCTCTTTCTCCGTCGCCGCCTCTGGTCGAACAGCAAGCCGGTGGCCGCGACGCACCACCCGAAATCCTTCGCGGAAAATCCGTCGCGCGGAATTCCGCTCGCCAAGTCACGAAAAGCGACGCGGCGCGGACTCGCGCATCTCACCGGGACGGCGTTTTTCTTTTCTCTCCCTTGAAGTTTGCTCGCGGACGACGACACACGTCGCGGACGGAAAATGACCGGGTCCGACACCGCGAAGAGATCGGGGTACTCTCGCTAATCACGGAGATATTACCGGTTCGAGACGGGAGAGGATATTCCCGGAGCGCAATGAGTTTTTGGCTCGCCCCGCCGAGAGGATAGGGATGAGGGACGGGAGAGAGGAGAGAAAGATACGTTTGTTGTGTGTGTATGTGTGTGTCGAGAGAGCGGCGAGGGACAAGAACGCGGCGCGACAAACGAGAGAGGAGAGTCTGATAATTCGATACGATTTGACCGGACGAAGACGGTTACGTTTCGCGCGTCATGTCCGCGTCGCGGCGAGAGAGACATGGAAAGAACAAATGTAAGGAAGAAGGGTGAACGCGCGCGCGATGCGAGAAGAAACCTCCCCTTGGATACGAATGCGCTGCTCGAGCGACAGCATCCGACTGAAGTTGACCGAAGCACTGAAGTTGGTGCGGAGCGGGTGGAAGTGCGCGACGCTGCCAGTGGCGCCGCGCAGCGGCCGTTTTCATAACTAAGAAACGTCATACGTGTCAATAACTTGTCGCAATATAACGAAACGTTATATATCAAGCCTGTTTTACACGATTTGTAATTTCTGACGAAATTCGTGACAGAATTCTGCTTGTAATCTTACATATCGTGTAATATAAAAAATATTTGAAGAGATTTACACATAGGATAAGAATCATAGCGCTTATCAGTCGTCGGATGAGAAAGTAACTTATTTTATCGACTTATACAATGATCGATTGCGCGTTTATCGACACTTAAAATGTTTACAGCGATTTTTCAGAAAAAAAGAGGACGGTTAAACGCTAACGGAACGTTATTATTCTTCCAGTATTCAACGTGTTAACCGTATTTTTTTTTCATATAACATATAGCAGAAGATAGAAGAGGTTTTTTAGAGAACAGAAGTAAATAATTTTTTAGAAAACCGCTGTAAATAATGTGTAGAAAAGAAAACAAATCGACCCAAGCAAAAACGGCCAAATTCAATAAGTAACATCCGCAATCAATATAAGACTATAGAACGTACTGTATCCATGCATCATGTTTATATAGGTTCGTTCGTTTCAGCTGCACCTTCCGCGTGGAAAAGGAAAACGGATCGACACGGCCAGACTTCGAAGGGAGAAGGAGAAAACGGACGAAAGTGTAGAAGGTACAACCGAACCACGTGACACAGAGCGTATATTGCGCTGCGCCTACACCAGGCGCGCCTGGCACGAGCCGCAATACGGCTCCGTCGACGTTTCGCCGACTTCTCGCTTTCGGTCGACCGTTAGTAGGCCACGATCGTCGCTGGTCGTCGCGATGAACGTCATCGTCGTGATCGCACGCCGGCAGCGCGACATCCGGGTCCTCGAGACGGCCCGCGGCATCGAGCCGCGATTCCCGTCTCAGCGTCGAGATTGAGCTGACACGAGCGTCACATCGTGCAACGAGTGCACGAGCACGAGGTGAGAGAACAAGACAGAGAGAGAGAGAGAGAGAGAGAGATAAGAATTCCGTCTGTATTCGATGGATAAAGAGCGAGGAAGAGAGAGAGCGATGAAGTCTCCTCCTCCTGTTTACAATTCCCCTGTGCAGTCAATGTTTATCGCCGCGTAATCACTGTCAAACGGAACGAGAAGCGGAATTCGCGCATCCGTCGACGATACAGCTTCAAGCGTGCGACTTTGTCTCCTCCTTTTTTTTTTCTCATCGCAAATGAACGGATCTCCCCGCTTCTTTCGCGCTTGCATTCAGCATCACATCAGCATCAGCAGTGCTGTACGATTCCACGAGCCGGTCTCATACGCGATATTCCCGTCGCGTTTTACAGACAGTAAACGCGCGATCGGATGGCTACGCTGCGTTAATTAACTGAGAAAAAAACGGAGGAAAAACAAATAAAAAGGACTGCTCGATTGCGAGAGATCGGCGCGAACGGGATCGATTTTTCATTCGCGTACTCGGTAAAATCAGATTAAATTAACGCTTTATATATATAACATAACAAATAAAATCGATTGCGAGAGATCGGCGCGAACGGGATCGATTTTTCATTCGCGTACTCGGTAAAATCAGATTAAATTAACGCTTTATCGCTTTATA
>NW_021848556.1:1708948-1759337 GCF_003651465.1 Formica exsecta
TATATATATATATGTGATAGGAGGCATTTAAAGTCGCGAGACGATACAAAGTGCGCGTCGTCCTTGCCAATTGATCGACGGAATTTTTTTACGGTAGAACGCGTTTGATAATCGTCCGCGGTTGTGCTCGGATGCGAAATTTATTATACGCTATATTATGCCGCGAGATGATAATGCTCGACAGATAGCGTACGGCTTCGATGAACGTAGAGGAATTTTCGCGATCGACGGACCATGGCGAGGTTTCATTTAGCAGGGAATATTTCGCACAAGGTGAGACGAATTGCGTTCCTATTATGCGTAATTAATTGCAATCGATCGTTTCGTACTCTCGCTTCTTATCGTGTTACCCATCCCTCCGCTATCGCCCAACTGAAATGTGCTCTTTTTATCGTTGACGTGATTTTATTAAATCAAATTCACCGCCGTTTCTTATCGCCCGCGATTACGTGATTATCAACGGAATTTTAATGAATACAAGGATTTAAATTATTGACATTATTCTGTGCAATAATGTTTTAATTATAAAGAGCAATTGCTTATATCGTTTTTAATTACTCTGCTTCTGGAACAATGTATTTTTTAAGATGTAAACATTTTACGATCTTCTCTCTCTGACAAAAGTGAAATTATTGAATATTTGTTCATTGTTTTCTGTTATTATAGAAAGTAAAATTGCAATAATTAGATAAAAATTTATTTGTTTATTATATCATATTTAAAAAAAAAGTACGAGGAGAGAGGAAAGCAGATTGCAGAATTTAAAATCTTAGAAATATATTAATTCCTGTAAATGTTATTTTTATAATATAATATTTTTTTCGCTAAATGTTTTTATAGCTTCAATTGTATTCTCCCATTATTATTTTCAATCTGTGTAAACTATCTTTATCTTGTTCAAGTTCCTGCACTTTATAGGAATAAGGATGTCGAAGCGGCTGAGTTTTTATGGTCTGGTAGCCCTGGCGTCCATCTGCATCTTCTTCCTAGCATTTAACCAACGCTACAGCAGCTACCTCGAGCATCGACTGCAGCCGGTGATATCGGTCAGTAAAAATTCGGAGGTGGGGATTGCTCTAAATTGAGTCACGCCAAACACGCTCTTTCTGACGGTAAAGTCTTTTGCACCTCTAACTCTTTCTTATCAATCTCTTACACATTAACGATACTTGGCAAAACGAAAACTCCGCATAAATGATCGACGCACATTCTTCTTTCTCCCTTTATTTTTCCCCGTCTCAAATTTCCTTCCTCTTTCATGCACCGTTTCAGGACTATCGTTTACAAAATGTTATCGGAGACCGCTGTATCAGCGGATAATATTTTGTAAATTGTACAAAATGTGCTATCAGATGTTGTCGAGGAAAGATAGAAAAGATAAAAAAATTTAAAGTTAATGATTTATGATACTAGAATTTTTCGAAATGTTGTTGATTAACCTTGTTTGTAATATTTAATTCTGCGTACTGATAATGTATATTGTCGTTTGATAAATCTTTTTCGTACGTCTGATTACAATGTCTGGAAAACAGGTGCAATATAATTATTTATCATGGTTAGCATGCTTGCGCGTAGACTCTCACTTTTATAGCAATTCACACTCTTAACTTATATGATAATATAATAGTCTCATGGTATACACACACACACACACACACACGCGCGCGCGCGTGTGTGTGTGTGTATGTGCACTCCATGAGACTATTATATTATCATATAAGTTAAGAGTGTGAATTGCTATAAAAGTGAGAGTCTACGCGCAAGCATGCTAACCATGATAAATAATTATATTGCACCTGTTTTCCAGACATTGTAATCAGACGTACGAAAAAGATTTATCAAACGACAATATACATTATCAGTACGCAGAATTAAATATTACAAACAAGGTTAATCAACAACATTTCGAAAAATTCTAGTATCATAAATCATTAACTTTAAATTTTTTTATCTTTTCTATCTTTCCTCGACAACATCTGATAGCACATTTTGTACAATTTACAAAATATTATCCGCTGATACAGCGGTCTCCGATAACATTTTGTAAACGATAGTCCTGAAACGGTGCATGAAAGAGGAAGGAAATTTGAGACGGGGAAAAATAAAGGGAGAAAGAAGAATGTGCGTCGATCATTTATGCGGAGTTTTCGTTTTGCCAAGTATCGTTAATGTGTAAGAGATTGATAAGAAAGAGTTAGAGGTGCAAAAGACTTTACCGTCAGAAAGAGCGTGTTTGGCGTGACTCAATTTAGAGCAATCCCCACCTCCGAATTTTTACTGACCGATATCACCGGCTGCAGTCGATGCTCGAGGTAGCTGCTGTAGCGTTGGTTAAATGCTAGGAAGAAGATGCAGATGGACGCCAGGGCTACCAGACCATAAAAACTCAGCCGCTTCGACATCCTTATTCCTATAAAGTGCAGGAACTTGAACAAGATAAAGATAGTTTACACAGATTGAAAATAATAATGGGAGAATACAATTGAAGCTATAAAAACATTTAGCGAAAAAAATATTATATTATAAAAATAACATTTACAGGAATTAATATATTTCTAAGATTTTAAATTCTGCAATCTGCTTTCCTCTCTCCTCGTACTTTTTTTTTAAATATGATATAATAAACAAATAAATTTTTATCTAATTATTGCAATTTTACTTTCTATAATAACAGAAAACAATGAACAAATATTCAATAATTTCACTTTTGTCAGAGAGAGAAGATCGTAAAATGTTTACATCTTAAAAAATACATTGTTCCAGAAGCAGAGTAATTAAAAACGATATAAGCAATTGCTCTTTATAATTAAAACATTATTGCACAGAATAATGTCAATAATTTAAATCCTTGTATTCATTAAAATTCCGTTGATAATCACGTAATCGCGGGCGATAAGAAACGGCGGTGAATTTGATTTAATAAAATCACGTCAACGATAAAAAGAGCACATTTCAGTTGGGCGATAGCGGAGGGATGGGTAACACGATAAGAAGCGAGAGTACGAAACGATCGATTGCAATTAATTACGCATAATAGGAACGCAATTCGTCTCACCTTGTGCGAAATATTCCCTGCTAAATGAAACCTCGCCATGGTCCGTCGATCGCGAAAATTCCTCTACGTTCATCGAAGCCGTACGCTATCTGTCGAGCATTATCATCTCGCGGCATAATATAGCGTATAATAAATTTCGCATCCGAGCACAACCGCGGACGATTATCAAACGCGTTCTACCGTAAAAAAATTCCGTCGATCAATTGGCAAGGACGACGCGCACTTTGTATCGTCTCGCGACTTTAAATGCCTCCTATCACATATATATATATATATATATATATATATATATATATATATATATATATATATATATATATATATATATATATATATATATATATATATATATATATATATATATATATATATATATATATATATATATATATATATATATATATATATATATATATATATATATATATATATATATATATATATATATATATATATATATATATATATATATATATATATATATATATATATATATATATATGTTATATATATAAAGCGTTAATTTAATCTGATTTTACCGAGTACGCGAATGAAAAATCGATCCCGTTCGCGCCGATCTCTCGCAATCGAGCAGTCCTTTTTATTTGTTTTTCCTCCGTTTTTTTCTCAGTTAATTAACGCAGCGTAGCCATCCGATCGCGCGTTTACTGTCTGTAAAACGCGACGGGAATATCGCGTATGAGACCGGCTCGTGGAATCGTACAGCACTGCTGATGCTGATGTGATGCTGAATGCAAGCGCGAAAGAAGCGGGGAGATCCGTTCATTTGCGATGAGAAAAAAAAAAGGAGGAGACAAAGTCGCACGCTTGAAGCTGTATCGTCGACGGATGCGCGAATTCCGCTTCTCGTTCCGTTTGACAGTGATTACGCGGCGATAAACATTGACTGCACAGGGGAATTGTAAACAGGAGGAGGAGACTTCATCGCTCTCTCTCTTCCTCGCTCTTTATCCATCGAATACAGACGGAATTCTTATCTCTCTCTCTCTCTCTCTCTCTCTGTCTTGTTCTCTCACCTCGTGCTCGTGCACTCGTTGCACGATGTGACGCTCGTGTCAGCTCAATCTCGACGCTGAGACGGGAATCGCGGCTCGATGCCGCGGGCCGTCTCGAGGACCCGGATGTCGCGCTGCCGGCGTGCGATCACGACGATGACGTTCATCGCGACGACCAGCGACGATCGTGGCCTACTAACGGTCGACCGAAAGCGAGAAGTCGGCGAAACGTCGACGGAGCCGTATTGCGGCTCGTGCCAGGCGCGCCTGGTGTAGGCGCAGCGCAATATACGCTCTGTGTCACGTGGTTCGGTTGTACCTTCTACACTTTCGTCCGTTTTCTCCTTCTCCCTTCGAAGTCTGGCCGTGTCGATCCGTTTTCCTTTTCCACGCGGAAGGTGCAGCTGAAACGAACGAACCTATATAAACATGATGCATGGATACAGTACGTTCTATAGTCTTATATTGATTGCGGATGTTACTTATTGAATTTGGCCGTTTTTGCTTGGGTCGATTTGTTTTCTTTTCTACACATTATTTACAGCGGTTTTCTAAAAAATTATTTACTTCTGTTCTCTAAAAAACCTCTTCTATCTTCTGCTATATGTTATATGAAAAAAAAATACGGTTAACACGTTGAATACTGGAAGAATAATAACGTTCCGTTAGCGTTTAACCGTCCTCTTTTTTTCTGAAAAATCGCTGTAAACATTTTTTTAAGTGTCGATAAACGCGCAATCGATCATTGTATAAGTCGATAAAATAAGTGTGTGTGTGTGTGTGTGTGTGTACTTGCACTTGCATCCTTCAAGAACATTAATACACTACCTAAACTGAGAAAGAGGGAGAAAAAGAATTTTTCTATATCACATCAGTGGTACATTTGCGCTCACAACGCACAATCAAAATGCTAAAACGTCGATGCTTTCTTCTTCGATATAGGATGTTGAGATAAGGCCAAGGACCACGAAAATTCAAGAACCGGTAACGGTAAGCCAGGTATGCACGTATGTATCGCGATTCGAGTAATGCAAACTGTCATCCTCATTTTTCGTTAGAACTTGTTTGCTGTTAGAATGCCAATTGTCGCTTGATTACCTTATTTTATCGCGATATTAACGCAACTCAAATAAGAAAAGAAATTAGCTTTATAGGAATACTTATTTTTCATTCATATTTTGTATTGTATTACTCTCGATAATTAATGAAATGCAATATATATATATAGATTTTTACGGACAAAACATTAAAACATTATTAATTATTTATCTATAATAAAATATTATTAATTGTTATTAACTGTCAGCAATTAATTACCTCTTATCAATTAACCATTGTTATTAGCTATTAATGTAATAATAGAAACAATTATATATATAAAATAGAATAAAGAAAACGTGAAATAGAACTATATTTTCTATAAAAAAGATTGATGCTTGTTTATAAGCTTTATTTTCCTTTATTGTGTACCGCTGCGCACTTGACTTTATCGATTAGATTAAAATCAATTCAGTGAAGTGTCATATTACTTATTATTTACTAACATTAATCTTCACTAACGCATTTCCCATTTTTTAATAATGCTTGCAAGTAAATTCTCGCTTTGCTTATTTAAGAAATTGTGTGAAGTTATATAAACAAATATTCTCCGTGTAATTAAACAAATTAACATTTGCACAAGTCTACGAGATTTAAAGTTTTATTCTCATTGAACTAGCGGCGTGATTAAAATATGCCTGTGCTGTAGAAGTCTGCTTCTATGCGATTGAGCCACAAAAAAAATTTAAACTTCTGTTTATTTATTTGAGATATGTTGCATATACGCCCCTCTTTCATTATATTGAAGTATGTTTTAACACTGTGCATTTATTTGGATCAATGTCGCTAATGAAATAACGGTCGCTATAATAATTCTTTCTTTATAGTAATCGGTTTAATCTATCTTTTAGGCTTATATTACGGGATACACAGAAAATGCCACGATCACCGAAATTCAGGAAGTAGTTGATCAACAAAGAAGGGCGATTAAAAGGGAAATGGAAAATTATGAATACCCAAATGGAAGATATGGGGTAAACGTGAGGTAAGTTTTATATGCGCTAGAGAGATTGTCACTTTAGAAATCCTTTCGCAAGTGTGTATCTTTAAAAAAAATCAATGCATTCTCCATGTACCGTAGCAAACTTGAAGATCTGGTGATGGAAAAAGGTGGCCGACCCGTGAGGAGTATAATTCTGACGAGTTGGCGAAGTGGCAGCACGTTCCTCGGCGACGTGGTAAATGCGCATCCGGCCAATTTTTATCATTACGAACCGTTGCTGGATTATGGAATTGTGCAAATCAGAGAGCCGCCGCTCGCCGATGAATCCTTGACGAGGATCATCTCCCTGCTGAATTGCGAATATAAAGAGCTCGGTAATTTTATACGCCTTGAGTTTGCAATCATATCGGTTAATGATCAATCATGTACAATTGTAATTATTGCAGACCGGTATTTGAATTATGGGAAGACTCATCCTTGGGTCTTCAATCATAACACGCACTTGTGGCGGCAGTGCCAGGCGCACAAACGCGTCTGCTGGGATCCGCGTTTCGTCGCCAAGTTTTGCCGGCTCTTCCCATTCCAATCAATGAAGCTCGTACGATTGAGGTTGCGTGCAGCAGAGACGCTTTTGGCTGAAGAAAAGTAAGAATATGATAAGCTTTAAAACGTCTAAAAGACGTTTTTTAGATCTCGTTTGGATATATTATATCGCTTCACATTATAAAAATATCTTAAAATATAACAAATATTTATTTATATTATAGTTTAGGTGTGCGATTAGTTCTACTCATTCGCGATCCAAGAGGCATTCTGCAATCTAGAAAACACAGGGAATGGTGTCCCGCTAAACCCGATTGTTCCGATCCAGCTCTAGTTTGCGCCGATATGGTGTCGGATTTTAACGCGGCAGTAGAATTCTCGAAAAAATACCCACGTTCTTTCAGGTATACTACATTGCTTTTCCAAATCATACATATTTGATATTTATCACTAAAAATTGATTTCACATGCGAAACGATTTTGTCTTAAATCGGGTGTCATGTTAATATATATGATATCTCAATAAATTGCGAAAATCTCTGAACATTTAACTTTATACTTTGTACGTGATAAACAGAGTAGTGCGCTACGAGGACCTTTCCGTGGATCCCTACAGGCATGTGAAGGAGCTTTACAATTTTTACGGTTTGAACTTTCACACGAATGTGAAGAGATTCCTGGACACACATACAAAGAACGATGTGGGAGGTGTATCAAGCACCTTCCGGAATTCCAAAGTCGCGCCGTTTCACTGGCGGGCCGATTTAGACTTTGAGGAGGTACACGAAATACAGAGGGTCTGCACGACCGCCATGCGGCTGTGGGGATACGTGATGGCCTTAAATTCTACTCACCAAAAAGACTTTGATCCTATCACAAATTACCGGCTCCAGTTGTGACAACTGGCAGACATGCTCAATGTAGATATGATGTATAGCGGCGTATCGGTATAGCGAACGGTAATGGTCAGGTAAATGCCGTAGTTCATATAAATATTCAGTGAAAGGTGCTAATGGGGTCACTCAGGAAGATAGCGACATAACAAGCAGAATGAATGCCGATTTATTCGAGAGAGTAGCTTACTCGAATCGTAAACCTCGTAAAACCAATAAAGCTGTTTCTGTAAAAGGTGACAGATGAAAACGAGGTACGTTTGTAATTATCGAACTATGAACAAAGATTAGGGTAAGTTTTCGAGAGCCTGATGTGTGACAAAAATATGTAATGTCTAATCATATCGATGCAAACGTTGCGGATGTATTCAAAATGTTTCCAAATATACCGCGAGTCTTTCGAGAGAATACTTTATGTCTGATGTATATAAACTACTTTATTGATATTAATTCTAACTATGGATAGCTTGTAAAAAGATATTCATAGTAATCGAATTTAAATTATATATACAAGAGATTGATTTACGTTTATTTTTCAATCTCATTGATCAATTATACATTGTTACTCAACCAAATTTGGAAGTATAATGCTGGAAGTATGAAACTTAAACAAAGAATATTTATCTAATAATTGAATGTGCTGATCGTGGGAAGATCTTAATCATCTAATGAATATATGAACGGAAGCTAAATCCCATAACGGATTAGGATCGAGTATTGCAACATTAGGAATCATTGGCAACGTTGCGAGAATCTATATCTATAGCTATCTGGAATTAAAATGTTCACCGAGATGACATAATGTGATTCATTAAAGAAAGGAGGAATACGATCGCGCGCAATATCAATTAACTCGTTCACGTCAACGGAACATTCGACGTTATCCTTTGCTCACATGGCGATCGCTGATAAAGCTGACTACGCGGTGTATGTCAAGGACGAGAATGCGAGAGTTTCCATTCCACCGGCCTTCGGCGCGGCCGGCAACAAATTATTAAAAGTGTACAGACGCGACCAACTCGCCCACGAGCGCGTGTGATTTTTATAATGTACGATACAGAGTCGTATATCATTGCACACTTTATAGATAAAAGATAGAAATCTTGCGAACCGTTTGTTGGCGACTTAGTATAAGAATACTTTTTTGAATCTTTACACACTAGTTATTGATTATCCTAGACAGCCCAGACGGGTACACTTTAGTTATGTGTATATATATATATATATATATATAAATTATAGTGCAATTACGTTACAAAAAATATATATATATACATAGTATTTCTTGTGTTTTTGTGTTATACACTGAGTGCTTGATTACAATCTGCTCTCCGTGTGATCGATCAAGTTTTACCATGCATTCACTTAAAGTAGAATTAGTTTACCTCGATAAATATTTTACGTTATTAATATTGTTACAACCGAATTTGAATATTGAGGAACTAAAAATGAATATTATACTTCTTTCTCCTTTCTTCGTTTTATAGGAGGATAATCTAAACTTCCATATCCGGACTCTCTATTAATATTTTTGTTGTTGTCTTGCAACATAAAACAAAGATGAACAAAACATGGTTTTTTATATGTACAGACGAAGATCTTGCAATGACGCTATCAGGATCGTTAATATAAATTTGCAATAACATCGTGCGATCATGCGCGTCGTTATTACGTTCTCACGAAATGGGTATCTAGTCCAAGAGGAACGCGTATTACTTCGCATTTTGTACCTTAGATGTAAAAGGTTTCAATAAAAATCTTATTTCTATGGAATATTTCACTGTTTATTACTTGTCCATAACATGCATTATTCGCTGTACATATGTAATTTCTTCTATTTTTTGTCTTCTATGTCCATCTAAAAAATATAACAAAGCTTGTAGAGTAATGATACACGAAAATTGCAACTTACATCGTTTATCTATTATGCTTCAGCAAAATAGATAGTTATCACTATACATCATAGCGTATATTATGGAAAACATCATTACAAAAAATAATAAATATATCTAAAATATACTTTGTGACTAATTAGAACCTATCCTGATGGATATGCATAGAAATAATTTACATTTTTATCTTATATATAATTATGTTAATCATAAATATTAATAAAAAAAATTTTAAGTTATATGCGATGCAAATATGTCGCTATAATACTAATTGATTGTTACCTTTACGTTAGAAATGTTCCACTTGTATATTAGAGTAGCATTTAGTGACGCATCTGTAACAAAGATAATCCTTTAAGTCGCATATATAAAGAAAAGGATTGTGGAATCTGTATTTAATAACAAAATCAGCGAGGGCAAGCTTTAATCACAAATAAGTCAGAATAGCGTATAATTTTTACATCATATTCTATATTATATTCCAAGTATTAATACTCGTATAATTGAATTAGTATTTTAATATAATTACCTCCAAATAGTGTCTATATAAATCACATGTATGAGTGTTGTTATTGATTATGAAACTGAAATTGAACATAGAATATTTATTATGTATAGCACTCATACAACGTTAAAATAATTGTAATATTCAGTTATCAGACTAAAAGTTTAGCAGCAAGAACATTTCAGACATATGCTTGTCAAATTTATAATCATCATATCAGAGAGAGATTATATATCTAAAAATAAGTAAATGACCAAAATTAGAAAGAAAAGTTCTTACCTCGCCATAAGAAACTTCAATGTAATGCACTCATTGCGATTGTGCAGTGTATATTGATATTTATCTGTTTCTCATATATATACACTTCAGTTCACATATTTCTCGCATTCTGTAAAGAAATTGTTTCCGTAAATTTTCAAAGTTATTATAATATTGTCAAAATAATTAATATTTATAATTATATCAGAAAAGCTTTATCACCATATTTATGTAAGACAGGGATAACTAAAATTATTCATCATGTTTTGATTACTTAGAAAATAAAACAAACAAAATATAATATTATATCTCCTACTAACATAATTTTATTAAGAAACTTAGTAACTTACATAATTCATATTGTACTTCACTTCATGGTTAGAGGTCACCCTCATCCATTTTCCAGATGAAAATCTAAAAAAAAAAAATATATATATATATATATATAACATTATTAATAATAATCAATATATATATAAGCCATATTATATACCCTATTGTTATATTTATACATTCTCATTGAAGTCATTGATTTTTCAGAAACAACGTTCGTCACATGTATTCAGATTGACTGGGGGCGATGTATTAACGTTGTACTCATCATATGTGAATTGCAAATTAGGATATTGACAAATAATGATGACGAAACTATTGATTCCAAGTTTAAAGAAAAAATGAGATATAGATAACATAAATTTTAACTTACATGAACTCCTGATCATAAGAAGAATCCTGTTGTTACAATAAATCTTGCTATTTGTCATACTTTCTTCCTCAATCTCCATCTATATAAATGAAATACATGTATATATTAAGATATATTTCACATAAGATCTAAAAAAAAAAATTAAATAAAAACAATTCTCAGAAAACTGATTCAGTCACAGTTCTCAGACTGGGGCAGTAAAGTTCATCACATAATTAATATATATTTTTTTATATGTTAAAAGCACATCAAAGAATATAAGTAAAATATATAAATTTATGTCCATAAGTAAAAAAATTATTCTGTCTCATGTGCTTTTCCTTTATATTAAGAATCTTATTCTTCAATAAACAAATTCATCTATCCAGCAATATAATAAATTTTTTATTTTATAGATACGTAATGTTCTTTTTTACATTTGTATATTATCATACTTAATGACGGGGGCGATGTATTAACGTTATACTCATCATATGTGAATTGCAAATTAGGATATTGACAAATAATGCTGATGAAACTATTGATTCCAAGTTTAAGGAAAAAATGAGATATAGATAACATAAATTTTAACTTACATAAACTCCTGATCATAAGAAGAATCCTGTTGTTACAATAAATCTTGCTATTTGTCATACTTTCTTCCTCAATCTCCATCTATATAAATGAAATACATGTATATATTAAGATATATTTAAGACTCAAAAAAAAAAAAAAAATTAAATAAAAACAATTCTCAGAAAACTGATTCAGTCACAGTTCTCAGACTGGGGCAGTAAAGTACATCACATAATTAATATATATTTTTTTATATATTAAAAGCACATCAAAGAATATAAGTAAAATATATAAATTTATGTTCATAAGTGAAAAAATTATTCTGTCTCATGTGCTTTTCCTTTATATTAAGAATCTTATTTTTCAATAAACAAATTTATCTATCCAGCAATATAATAAATTTTTTATTGTATAGAGATGTAATGTTCTTTTTTACGTTTGTATATTATCATATTTAATGACGAATAGAAATATTCGATAAATGAGTAACTTTATAAAGCGATATTTTTAAATATAACTCGTAAAAGTGTTGATTAACAAGCGATCGGAATGATTTGAAAGCAATTCAAATGAGAATAATAACTAAATGAAAAGAGGCGTATAAATAAATATATATTCGCAAGATAGATCTCAATTATATTCCCTCAGAGAAACAAAATAGTACTCACTAAAATTGTGCTTGTGATAACAGCGAGCTACTTTTAGCGGGTGCTCTTCGACGCTCGAAGCGATATAGCGAGGGAGGCTTTATAATAAATCCAGCACTAAAAGAGAAATGAGAACTAAATCTCAAGACAGAGCATGCGGCGATGTGTCGCCGTGAGAATGGCGTAATCAGAATCACGTAAAGATGTAATCAAGAGACAATCATACGAACGAGACAATGTGTCATCATTTTTGGAACGAAATAAACGTGATCAAGCTCCGCATTAAAATATAACCAGAAAATATAATCAAAAATATTATATTCAAGAAGAATCGTGCGCAAGAAGCTTGTTTTAAGATGTTTTAGTGAAGAATGCACGCGGATGACGATGGATTTCGAAAACGTGTACCTTAATTTTGAGCTTACCTTTTCAGAGTACGTCCCGCCCATCAAGAGGTTCGATTGCAAATGAACGAAAGAAGCGACAAGCGACGCTTATTCGAGGGAAATTTTCACGCATGCGCAAGACGTTATGACGGATTTGCACGAAATCGTTGCAATTTTGCTTTGGTTGCGTTCGTAAATTTACTCGTCAATGTGGTGTAACGTTTGATCGACCAATCAGAACAAAGAAATCTTTGCTTTCTTTGGCCGTGTTCCGATATTCACTGCCAGTACTGAAAATCTATAGTTTACGTCACATATACTATAGATTTTCAGTACTGGCAGTGAATATCGGAACACGGCCTTTGTTGATTGGTCAATCAACAAATCCTCAAGTTTCTTTTTCACTTGGGATCTGTCAAAAGGTACAAAGATGTCTTAATTGATCAATTAATAGCGTTTTCGAATGTAGCAGGTTTAATCGCTCTCAGAGCGATTAATGACGTCATTGGATTGTCTCTGCCAATAAAAGGCTTGAATTTTTATCTGTGACCCGTTCATTCGAAAACGCTATTAAACGCTACTTTACTCCTATGAGTAGGATTTTCGAACGCACGAGGGGGACTAGATATAGCCTAATCTAATTTATCCCAACCTTACGTTACAATTTGTCATCTGTGTCTGTGTATGGAAGAAACTGAGTTCGTCATTCGCATCGTAATAATTCATATTCACGAGCGATACATGCCGGATAATGTTGTCATCAGCAGTATCGTGAAGCATCATCTTGTCACGCGAGAATTTTTGCAAACGTGTGTTTAATCGTCCAGTTTTACACGAGTCCGATGAAGTGTCATCCTATGCGAAGAATACACGGTGTGCGATAAAAATGTCTCTGCCCACTGAACGATAAGATTCAGTTTTCTGTGGTGTGTATACATGTCGAATTTTCCAATAATATCTTATCGCTTTTTTTTGTCACTTTGCATCAGTGTATATTTGTTGACTTCAAAATATAAAATAATAAAAATGAGCGAATATCGTTGAACTGACCTCAATACTAATTGCGCTGTTAATTATCTTGAAATCTGCTCAGTTTCTGTGTTATTAGGCGCTAATTTTTAAGCGAGAGAGATTTTTATATCATTACATTGCAGGAAGAGAGTGAGTGATATTTGAGAACAACTTGTGTATTTGTGTGTCTACTTAAAACGATGATGGAGTTGAGTCATAGTTTGACTCTCAACGAGGATGCGCTTAATCAAATCCCGGAGGCTAAGCGGCCGGTTTTCATTTTCGAGTGGTTGCGCTTCCTGGACAAAGTTCTGGTTGCTGCTCAAAAGGTATCTATATAAAAGTTTGACATTTGTGTTACTACAAAATCTGTGACTGAAAAAGATACAATCAATGTTCTATTTATAATAAAATTTTATTGTGATAAAAATGTTATTTGCACAGAACGATATTAAAGGATGTCAGCAAAAGTTAGTGGAGCAATTGACCAGACATATGCAAGGAGCTCCCGGTCCGCCCACGCGACGTCTCATAGCAAGATGTCTTGCTACTCTATTTAGCGTTGGCGATACATTTTTGCTCTTTGACACTGTCAACAAATGCAATGACATCTTGAGAAATAAAGACGATTCACCAAGCTTTTTGCCCACAAAATTGTAATTTATCATTATTAATTGATTTTATTAATAATTAATATTCTACAATGGAATATTTCTGCAATATATAAATATACATTATATGAAAAATATACGTTTCCTCAGAGCTGCTATTTGCTGTGTGGGATGCATGTATGAAAAACTGGGAAGAATGATGGGCAGATCATATGAGGAAACTGTGCAGATCCTTATAAAGTCTTTGCGTTCTGCTGAGTCGCAAATGCGGATAGAGATTATGTACACATTGGAAAAGGTGACAAACAATTTCATGTACAATTTGTTAAACTGTTTAAAATGAAATATTTATAATTTATTTTATATTTGTATTATAATTAGGTGTGTGCTGGGATGGGATCAGCAATAACTAATGTGCATAAGGAAATATACAAAGTTTCCAGGCATTATCTAACCGACAGAGTGATGGCAGTGAGATGTGCTGCTGCAAAGGTATTTTATATTTGTGAAAAAAATGTCGCGATTATATTTTCTGTTTTTGTATAATTATAATAATCTCTTTTTATATAGTGTTTGTTGGAAATGTTAAATCACGCTCCGTTTTTATATACGACGGAAATTGAAAGTGTTGCGACGTTATGTTTTCGAGCATTTGAAGGCTCGAATTACGAAGTGAGATGTTCCGTTGCTAAACTACTGGGCACCTTGGTGGCGATGACGCAGCTTCCTTCGCCCAAGATGAAAAATCCTACAGGTATATAAATTATAGCGAAAATATATTGTAAAAATATATGTCTATTATTTCTCCTAATATATGTATTACATATATTTGCATAGTCACACACAATAAAGGCGTTAGACAGACGTCGCTTGAAGAAGTGTTAAATATCCTGATGTCCGGATTTTTGAGAGGCGGCGTGGGCTTTTTGAAAGGAACGGGCGAGATAATAAAAGGAAGCTCCAGCATAAACAGAGAAGTGCGAGTTGGAGTGACCCATGTAAGTGATTACGTATATTTAAATAATTTTTTTTTAGAATAAGAACTTATCAAAGATTGATTTAACGCTTATATATTCGCAGGCATATGTGGTATTTGTTCAAATGCTGGGTGGCACTTGGCTAGAACGCAACATCGGCGCGCTAGTCGCGCATGTTTTAGACCTGGTCACAAATCCGAAAGCCGCTAGCTCACACGTTGAGGCGGTATACTCGCGCAAATGCGTCAATTTCATATTACGCGGTACTATCGGCAAACTGTTGGGAGAAGGCGCTCAAGCTGCCGCTTGTAAGGAGATAGCGCATATTATTCTGAAGCAAATGAATTCCATCGGTAATAATAATGATGTTTTACGATTTACGCGATAATGCAACTGTATTTAATTTCAACAAACATGGCTTTGCAGATTTTAGTCCGGAAAACGCTAAGGATTGTAATCAAGAGACGTTATTTAGCCAGCATTTGTTGGTATGTGCATTACAAGAAATGGGTTGTCTAATACTGGGATTAGGTACCACAGCCACGAATTTGTTATCCGATCAATCTCTAAGTAAGTACTTGCATATTTGAAACATATTTTTTTGTTTCTTCAATATGAGAGTGATCTTTCTGAACGGAGAGATATTTAATTATAATTTAATGTATCGCTTGTCAGATCTGATCGATACTATAATGGCCGTTCTGGTACATCCGTGTCAAGCCGCTAGACTGGCAGCTTCTTGGTGTTTACGGTGCATATGCGTCGCAGTACCGAGTCAAATAACACCGTTGATCGACCGATGTGTCGACGGGATTGAAAATATGCGTAGCTCACCAGAAGCTATAGCCGGTTATAGTAGCGCTCTCGCTGCGGTGCTGGGAAGCGTTCGTCTATCACCCTTGGGTGTTCCCCATACTAAGGGAAAGGTATAATAAAAGCTCTTATTACTTATTATCGATCGTATCTATATATAATGTGAGATTAATTTATTTCTGTGATATACCCCAGATAATTTTCAATACGGCGGAAGAACTTCTAAGAAGCGCCAGTCAAAATAGTCGTTTATCTTTAAATCGCACGCATGCAGGATGGCTCTTGATAGGAGCGATAATGACTCTAGGTAATATAAATGAATCTTATGTCAAGTACAAAATATAAGTATATGTACATATAATTTATACGAATACACAGGTACGGCAGTGGTGAAGGGCTTATTGCCAAGAATGTTACTCCTATGGAGAAATTCTTTCCCTCGCTCGAATAAGGAACTCGAAAGCGAGAAAGCGCGCGGCGATGCCTTCACGTGGCAAGTGACTCTGGAAGGACGTGCCGGCGCGCTGTCTGCCATGTATAGCTTTCTGTTACACTGTCCGGAACTTCTGAATGATGATATTACACGGCGACTACTAACGCCGATCGAATCCGCTCTGGCGATGCTGACAAAGTACGAATATTAATATTTTTAGATGTAATACAAGATACAGAAAATATTTGGATTACAGAAATTCTCTCTGTACATACACACACTTTCTTTCAGTTTGTCACCCGTTTTGAAGAATTATGGCCAACAATTGAAAGCTCCTGCGGCTATGGTTCGTTTGCGTTTATATGAAACGTTATTGCTGCTACCGCCGCAAACGTTCGAAGGTAAAATTCATTCTCTGTGTGAGATGATTTGAAATCAATTTGCATTAATCTCTTCCATTTTTTTTATTTGTCTGCATTATTATCTGATATTGTAATTTAGGTTCCTACACGCATCTTCTAAGGATGTTGGTGTCAGAGTTCACGCTTATAGACAATCCTGCAAATACCACTACTTCCTTATTGCGTGTAGTTTGCCACGCTAACGATTCTGTGATTCTCGGTACATGGCTGCAAGAGACTGATCATCGTACGATAGAAGATCAAGTGAGTGCATTTCCATATTTTGTATCACAGTATAATTTCTATTGCTGTAAAAGCATAAAATTTTTGTCAAATGCTTTGTTGAGTGTGTTGCTTTCTTAATCTAGATCTAGTTATCTTTGAGAACTGAAAAGTCTTTGTGAAAATATCGTTGCTTTAATTAAAGTTTTTTCTACATACTATTCTAATATTTACTAATAGAGAATCTGTGTGATTCAATAATAAAGAAAATGTAAAGAAACTCCCTTTTATACATTACATGTTACCTTATATATCACGTTTATATCTATTTTATTCAATAATGGACGTTTTACATCTTATACCACATATAGTCAATTTCAGATACGAAGAATAAACAAATACACTTGCAATTTAAGTTTTTATGGAATATAATTTTGGCATTAAATTATAAATACTTTCGTTCGTGTTTAGATGGAACCAAACAGAAGGGCAGATTTGGAGCATGTGAGTAAGGTGTTCTGCAAAGTGTGCCTTTTGTTTCAGTTATAATGTAATAATGTTCTCTCTGCTTTACCAATATTTATATCCATATAAAGTTTATATAAAACTATTTTATATGTATATAAAAATTAATTAATTTTTTATGTACTGCCCATTTTTTCTATTATTATTATTATAATATCATTCATTTCTTATATTTGTATAGTACTTAATATTACAGAATAGCAATATTTTATTTTGCTTATGTTTTAGACTTTGGAAACATTAAATATTTGATGCACATAATATTCATTACATCGTATTTGGCTTAAAATAATTTATATCTTGTTTATTTTAGTAAAGGATGCATATTTATCAGCATTATTTATTTCATATTTCTTTAGGTTACAAGATGCAGCTTCAGTTTTCATTACAATTATGCTCTAAAATTAATACTTTATCACAATCAATGATCTTTTTTTCAGCTTCAACCAAATAGCGCTGCGGGATCCGGAGCATTGGAACATAATACATGCTGCCTTTATAGACCAATGCCACGTGTAAGTTTAAATAAATATTATATATATATAAATAAATCCATCTTGCTGTGAGTTATAAATGTAAATGGAAGAATACAAGTGTAATACAAATCTATGACATATGATATTTACAGATCGAAATAATACCTGGTCCTTTACCATTGGGCGTAGCGGTGATTGACTTATCGGTCGCGTTATTCGGCCAGATATTCCCGCGCGTAGCAAACAAACATAGACTGCAGATGCTTGATCACTTCAGCGAGTGCATAAAACACACTAAGTCCGGAAGACAGGAGGCGATACAAATGAACGTGTTCACGGCTGTGTTGAGCGGCTTGAAAGGTCTCAACGAGGCGAAGACGGGTTTCGGACAAGAGGACGTCAAGAAATCTGCCACTAATCTTATCATTGTAAGACAACGTTGTTACATGAAATGATGATTTATTTTATCGATCGATTATGGAAATATACAATACTCTCTACAACGTTTTAGAGTACACTAGTCAGTGGCAATCCTATTTTACGATGGGCGGCGGGAGAGGCAGTCGGCCGAATGGCTCAAGTGATCTCCGATCCCAAGTTTACCGCTGAATTGGCGCAGACGAGTTTCGATCGTCTGAAATCGGCCCGCGACGTTGCCAGCAGAACCGGCCATTCGTTGGCGTTAGGCTGCCTCCACAAGTATGTCGGCGGTATGGGTTCCAGCCAACATCTCAACACTAGCGTCAGCATTTTGCTCGCACTCGCTCAGGATAATTCATCTCCTGTGGTACAAGTAAGACACCATCCTATATCATTGTTTAGCTCCTTTTTATTTTGACAGATAATAATAAAATAAACTTTCTTTTCTTCAGGTTTGGGCACTGCACGCTCTATCTCTGATAGCTGATTCCGGTGGACCAATGTTCAGGGGTTATGTGGAGCCTACCCTATCCTTGGCACTGACTCTTCTTCTCAATGTTCCTCATTCTTACATCGATGTGCATCAATGCATCGGAAAGGTTTTATCAGCACTTATCACGACGATAGGACCAGAATTACAAGGTAGATATTGTATACAATATATTTAATTATTATTATATGTAAGTAATTATATGCATGATTACATGTAAAGTAATATTGCGAGGAATAAATGGTTCTGAGAACTCTGAAGAACGATAATTTATCGAGCAACTATTTTTAACAGGCAACACGTCAACGATTTGCATGGCGCGGTCGTCATTTTTGTGTGCGTGCGCCATCATGCAAGATCATCAGGACCCGCTCGTTCAAGCCGAGGCAACTGGCTGCCTTCAACAGTTGCATCTCTTCGCACCCAGACACGTCAATCTGTCTTCCCTCGTTCCTACATTATGCGTAAGGCTTTTTTAAACATTTAAAGATGTTTATCAAGAAATGTGTTTATTACAGATGCTTTTTCTTTTTCTAGCGTACTCTATCGAGTAATCATTTACTTTTACGTAAAGCTGCGATATCATGCCTTCGACAGCTTGCTCAGCGCGAAGCAAAGGAAGTGTGCGAGCACGCGATGACGCTGGCTAACGAAAGCAGAGACACTAACATGGTGGAGGGTCTAATCATCACTGAGACTGGGTTACCGGGCGTGTTGTTCAGTATGCTGGATACAGAAACTGACAGTAAACTAATCAAAGACATTCATGACACTTTGACGAGCATGTTGCAGATACTAGCGGCCGATAATCTGTCTCAGTGGTTGTCGTTATGCAAAGATGTTCTCACAATAGCTTCAGGTAATTCAAGTCAAGTTCCTTTGATCCAATCATCGATGAAACATTTCTTTGATGCGATACTTTGTTTTGTTGCGCAGAATCGAGTACAGTCGAGGAAGGTAACGCGGCGAATGCGGATGACAGCGCCGCTGACAATGAGTCAGCCGACGCGGAGGGCGACGACGATCAGGCAGAGTTTCACGCCGACGAATCCACCAAGCAGCGGCCGTCCATTACACCGAGATGGCCGACCAGAGTCTTTGCGGCGCAATGCGTCAGACGCATCGTCGCGGCCTGTGTGAACAACAAACAGGCACACTTCGATCTCGCTTTGGCCAAAGAGATGCAACTATCTAAGGGAAAAGGTATGATTGATGAGTTACAACACATTGCTGTCTCCTTAGAAATTTTTGATACTTATTCTCACGACGTTTTTTTTTTTTTTAGGAGATTTTCTGGTGCTACACCTGTCAGATCTGGTGCGCATGGCATTCATGGCTGCAACAAGTGATTGTGATCCATTGCGACTCGAAGGTCTGAAAACCCTGCAAGAAATCATCGACAAATTCGCTAAAGTTCCCGAACCGGAGTTTCCCGGGCATTTATTACTCGAGCAGTTTCAGGCACAGGTGAGTTTTTTTTTTTTAAATTCATTTATTAATCTGTTTCTTGAAACTACATTTAACAGTTATTATATTAGATACTAATTTGAAGGTTGGAGCTGCTTTAAGACCGGCATTTTCCGCGGAAACACCGTCGCATGTTACTGCCGCGGCCTGCGAGGCTTGCAGTGCGTGGATCGGCAGCGGCGTCGCCAGAGATCTCAATGATTTGCGAAGGGTCCATCAGTTGCTCGTGTCGTCTCTAGAGAAATTGCGGGAGGGTAACACTCGACCGCAACTTTACAACGAGAGCTTGTCAACGCTGGAGAGATTGGCGATCTTAAAAGCGTGGGCAGAGGTAGATATCAAATTATAATTACGCATTTAATATAAAGATAAGGTATAAATAAAAGTCAAATATATTTGAGAGAAAGAAGAGATTAGATCCGATCGTTTTTTATTTTGTTACCAGGTATATGTAGTCGCAATGATAAGGGATGGATCTGCGCTGAACAGCAAAGATACCGCTAATCGTAACGCGAATCAATCCGACGAAGGGACCAACGAGGAGGATTTCGGAGAATTCGAGTTTCAGAGCGAAAGTCTACTGAGTCTCGTCCAACCAGAGCTTTTAAGTCTGAGTCAACATTGGCTATCTGCACTGCGGGATCACGCGTTGCTGTCTTTACCACCAGGTATAATTCGATATAATAAAATATAATTACAAAAATCATATATAAATGTCAATATTAGTATCTTGAATAATGATAAACAAAATTTTTATTTCAATCAAACACATATCCTTTTTATATATATATACATTTTATACACACATACACATTATATTAATATGTGTTATAATAACATATATAAATTTATATAAATTTTTATATGTAAATTATTATTAATCTATGATAAACATGTATTTGATCGAGATAAACTTTTTCCATTATTTTAGGCAAAGTGTTAATCTTTTTGATTTTTTATTCTGCGTTTTTTTATACTTTGCACATGTTTTGGATTGATATTATTTGGACAATCCAAATATATAATTTTTGATGATATTTGCCTAGAATTCTCGAGTCAATTGCCGCACGATGGTGGTGCCTTTTACACGACGGATACTATGGAATCCGCGCGTCCTCATTATGTGGAGTCATGGGCACCAATTCTTCACGCTGCAACTCTCTGGCTCAATGCGAGAGGATTCGAAATGGGTGACAGTAACCAAGAAAAAGCAACGGCAAATGCCACCAACAATAACAATCATAACAATAATAACAACAATGATGAGGCCGCCGCATCTAAAACTAACATGAATGTTGAACGCTTCCACTTATTATTTGGTAAACGTACAATATGTAAAACATAATGCTTACGTTATAATTTATTTTATATGTGATTATTGTGATTATTGTGATTTTTATAGGAGTGTGAAATACGCTTTAACAATTATTTAAATTGTTATTTTTAGGTATATGTATGGAAGCTTTGTGCAGTCCTCGCTCTTCAGAATCTCCGCAAAATATAGAGACATGCTTAAATGCTCTATATACGCTACTCGATTCAACATGGGCACGTAAAGTCTTTATCGCGGACTGTTCATTACCCATTGAATTGTGCAACGTTCTTCATAGGTATGTGCACAATATGTAAGTGTATAACAAGCTCTTTCTTTATCGCGTAATATCAATATGTTGTTTCAAAGGTTGCTTTTAACGCGGGAGAGCTATGTCATCCAAATGATAGTAATGGAGGTGCTAAAACAAGTGATGAAAGCAGCGCAAGAAGATTTGGCTGCAAGGAAAAAATTAAAGCTCAGAGGTATGTGAAATCTGAAATTGTTTCCATAAGTATATATGTATGCAAATTGTTTCTACATATATCTTTTTTTTTTATATAATAGATATTACATCGGCGAATGAAGAAAACAACGAAATGTGGGAAGTGGATTTGCTAGGCGAAGGAAAGGAAGGTGGCGAACTCATACCGGGCAAATCATTAGTGTTCGCCATCCTGGAAGTGTGCCTGTGCCTTTTGGTACGGCAGATTCCGGCGTTGAATCCGAATCCGGGTGGTGCTACTGCCATCCTGTCTCAGAAGGGATATATACCGTCCGAGGAAAGCGGCAAGCTGATCTCGTTGTCTCTCAATATAATGGAATCTCTTCCCACCTTATGTTCTCCGCAAGGTATTCTCCCTATTTTAAGCGGTAGTCTTTTTTCTTCTATATACACGTGATTCATTCTATGTTCTCACTGTGTCTTTTGTAGGCGCAGTAGCGATTCTACCGACATTGCTGTATTTGGCTACTGGCGTGATACGGGAAACCGCAGTACGTACGGATAACGAAAACACCAAATCCGGTGCGGAAGCACCAGTTCATGCCGCGTTACACTGCGTTAAAAGTCTTACCAGTAACAAGTATGCCCGGGATCACAGGAGTCAGGAGCAGTGGACCGGGTTACTGCAAAGCGCACTTGCCAAGATTATCGATCTGGCCAAGACAGGCATGTCACGATTCCACTTTTTATTAAAGGAACAATATGAACTATATATATTAGGCGTTCTTATTTATAAAAGGAATCAAAATGAAATACATATATATTATATTCTTTGTATCGAAATATCAAAGTCCAATATCTATTATAATCTAATTGAAGATTAATGTATACCAAATATTTAATTTTATTTGCATAGGCAATGATGAAACGAAGATGGATGAAGTAGCCATGATGCTGGGTATCGCCGTATTCGTGCTTCACGCGTCATCAGAGGTAGTAAGCGCTCCGAATCTGCAATTCCCGTGCATCAATCACTTCCGACACGCGTTCCAGTCTGAAAACCTGACGGTGAGTGAAGATGTGAAATCTATAGACATCAAAGAATATATTATTAATAATTATCGCAAATAATCGAAATAATATTACACCAGGTGAGATTGAAATGTGTGCAAACGTTAAGAACGATATTTCTGCATCCGGAACGTAATATAAGTACTCCGTACATTCACGCGCTCGCACCACGACTGGTGGAATACCTGTATAGCGATAAGAGCAAACAGGTCACGAACGATATGGAATTGACTTTCACGTTAGAATGCATTAGTACGGTGGAAGCTCTCATAGGACTCGCCGATCTTTCTAATCGTAAGTTACTGTTGTGGAATTTATAAGAAACATTTACATCATGAAACTATATCTTGCGATTAGCTTGTGCAATAAAATGTTAATGTAAAATGTGTTACACGCTATTCAGGAGATCTGTTACAAGGTGTGTGGAAAGTAGAGATCTTCGTAATCTAATTTTCAGATGTTTTAATTAACTTTATTTATCTTACCGCATGATGTGAGTGAACTTAAAAATGACGTTTTAAAATTGAAATTATTAGGTATTCAAATGCTGACTCTGCTCGTGCCAATTTTAATCAACTACTTGCTGGAAGGAGATGAGCTTCAACGCGCTACTAAATATCAAGCGAATCTTCATCAACAGAGTTTTCAATGGCTCAATAAAATTGGACCGAAATATCCGCAGGTATATTTCGAAAATATTTTGGAATCCCAAATACACATACACAATATATGAGTATATGATATTATATAATAATTGTTATTTATACCGTTAGGAATTTAAGACTCTAATGTCACAGTCTACCGAGCTGAAGACTAAATTGGAAAACGCTGTAAGAACTAGCCATCAGCAGGCGCAGCGACATACTCGATCGGTCGATTCTGTGAAATCACAGATCAAGATATCCGCGCCATCAATAAAATTGAAAACCGATTTCTCCAACTTTAATTAGAAAGAAATTATCTGTTACAGAACAAGGGTAAGCTATTGGAATCGTGTGAAAGATACTAATGTAAGTAACGATATTAGCGATTCTGTCGTAATAGTAACATGTTTGCATCAAGACGCGACTGACTTCAATAATTATCGATCAGGAATGAATCGAATTAATCACTATTTATAATATGTTAGCATCGTGATAATTATAAAGTGATATCTCGCTGTGTTAGAGAATCTTACTCAACTGTACTTAGAGGTAAAGGAAAATTAGTAACATTATGGCAGAATCAGGGATAGTTAAAAAGGAGATGGATAAACTAATGTCGAATGATCAATTAATCTCTATCGTAAAGTAATATTTATCTTACCATAAAGTAATATTTATCTCTTCTATACCATTCTCTTTCTTTACCACCCGTTTAACTAAGTCATTGGTAAGTACAATAACGTTCCTGATTTTTCAATCATGCTTTCCCACAAGTGTAAGAGATTAATTTTATATTAGATTTTCAAGTTGTACATATTGTAGAATTTAGTATACACACACATACTTACATATATATATATATAGAAATTATTAATTTATTTGATAATATAAATAAAGATGGTGTTAATATTTTCTCGCCTCATAGCTTCCATGGATTACGAATGTTAACGAGTAACAATTTCATTTCATGAAGATGTGGTAATAAAAATTAAAGGACTGTATATATAATATTATATAATAATTGTTATTTATACCGTTAGGAATTTAAGACTCTAATGTCACAGTCTACCGAGCTGAAGACTAAATTGGAAAACGCTGTAAGAACTAGCCATCAGCAGGCGCAGCGACATACTCGATCGGTCGATTCTGTGAAATCACAGATCAAGATATCCGCGCCATCAATAAAATTGAAAACCGATTTCTCCAACTTTAATTAGAAAGAAATTATCTGTTACAGAACAAGGGTAAGCTATTGGAATCGTGTGAAAGATACTAATGTAAGTAACGATATTAGCGATTCTGTCGTAATAGTAACATGTTTGCATCAAGACGCGACTGACTTCAATAATTATCGATCAGGAATGAATCGAATTAATCACTATTTATAATATGTTAGCATCGTGATAATTATAAAGTGATATCTCGCTGTGTTAGAGAATCTTACTCAACTGTACTTAGAGGTAAAGGAAAATTAGTAACATTATGGCAGAATCAGGGATAGTTAAAAAGGAGATGGATAAACTAATGTCGAATGATCAATTAATCTCTATCGTAAAGTAATATTTATCTTACCATAAAGTAATATTTATCTCTTCTATACCATTCTCTTTCTTTACCACCCGTTTAACTAAGTCATTGGTAAGTACAATAACGTTCCTGATTTTTCAATCATGCTTTCCCACAAGTGTAAGAGATTAATTTTATATTAGATTTTCAAGTTGTACATATTGTAGAATTTAGTATACACACACATACTTACATATATATATATATAGAAATTATTAATTTATTTGATAATATAAATAAAGATGGTGTTAATATTTTCTCGCCTCATAGCTTCCATGGATTACGAATGTTAACGAGTAACAATTTCATTTCATGAAGATGTGGTAATAAAAATTAAAGGACTGTAAATGTCACAATACGATATGCACAAAATTTACAAGTAATATAATAATATATATAGACAATTCTCTGTGCTCAGTGTAAATTGTATTAATCTATCGTAGTTCAGAAGTTTTATTTTTAAACTCTTGATGTAGCTCTGATTATATTATTGATAAGAAATACTTATTTATAAATTATAGATAGTTGAGTCCCTCTAAGAAAATACTATTTGCCATAAAACAAACAAGAATACGATTAAAGACCAGCATAAAGTACAGTAGATAAGTATATTTATTCGCGAGGACATATTTAACATTTTTTTAGATAAGACTGATAACCTCTGCTACATTTTTATTTAACAATTTTATATAATAAATGTAACAGTGTTGTGCACATGTTTGTTTCGTCTTAAAACTGATAGTAGAGTTGGAATCTCTACTCGATTGAATAAATGTCTGATATGACATATCGAACTGTATACTGAGAGCTCTTTTATAATATGTTTTTTTCTAAGAACAATTTTTTTCTGACAAGAACGCGTTTTTGTAAATTAATAATAGTATAATACTGGCCATTGCAGCAAAAAAAATAAAATAAAATAAAACATAATGCTTTAATAATTATTAAAAATTATGAAAATCATAATTTCTTTTATATTTGATCTTTAAATTGCATTAGAAGAAATAAAACAAGAATTAATTGTATGTAACACGAAATGTATATCAGGAAATATAACTTGAAAGTCTGTGTGTGTAAACTCATACATCATGATAACTGTTTTTCCACTTAAGATTCATAATAAACCTCTTTCGCAACGTATGTGTAAAATTAAGTTCGAAAATTGCATATTAGATCTGGTGTATCATTGATAAAAATTTTCTATATACTGAGACATGCGCGCAAATTATTATAAATGCGTGGAAAGGATTATGTGCTCGATAAATGTTCTACTATTTTTATATGATTATTTTAAGAATATACGTTAATCGCGTTTGCAACTTTTAATTGTGCGCCGTATTCGTATTTATACATATTGTATATTTAACCCATCGAACTTCCATGTATAATAAGTTTTTGCGTTTTATTCGATCGGCAGGAATCCTCTTTGACGAATAGTATAATTATGTATAATGGTAATTATGCGTTATACTGCTGCTGTAATTTACGAAAATAAAAATCCACCTATTTAACTACATTTTTTCATTGATTTCTTATATTTGTATTCGGTTTTGTTGTAAACGTTGTGATGAATTTAAGAAATTTTTTTTCCTTTTGAGATGTAAATTTTTTATACAAAAGGATAAGATAAGATATTGTAAACAAATATATGCGTTTAGCAAGTGTATTCGCGACATACATATGCATTAATTTTTAAAAAGGAACGTGTAAGATTTATTCTAAAGATAAATATCGAAAATTTGAAATTTATAAAATTAAGAATATATCATATGTATCTGTAAAAAATATTCGTGATTATGCATATATATCAGTGCTCGGATTTAGTTGCACATTTCGGCCCGATTCCGTGGCTCACGCCTATTGCCCCCCACTCACCGCTCGTGCGTTAGCGACGAGTCGCCAGATACGCGTAACTAAGGAGCGCGACGTTTTGTCTCAGGAGCGTCCGTATATAAGAATGTCCAAATATAATAGTAAGACAATACTTTTCTAAATGCACCGCGAAAATTCTCAAAATTAAAAATTTTTTCTTCAATATTTTATATTTCATTGATATAAAATATTGAAGAAAAACTTTTATTTATAGAAAAGTATTGTCTTATTATTATATTTGGGCATTCTTATATACGGACGCTCCTGAGACAAAGCGTCGCGCTCCTTAGTTACGCGTATCTGGCGACTCGTCGCTAACGCACGAGCGGTGAGTGGGGGGCAATAGGCGTGAGCCACGGAATCGGGCCGAAATGTGCAACTAAATCCGAGCACTGATATATATATTTTTTATATAATTTGCAGAGAATTGAAAGTGTAAATGAAAACTCTTTGCAACTTTTGTCATAGTTTATTATAAGTGATTTCTATTTCGTTATTTAATTGTTATTTCGGTCATTTTTTAATTTAATGCACACATCATTATGTATGCAGTAATTATGATTTAGAATAAATTATACATTTCATTCTTTTTACTGTTTTGTTTGACTTTATCTACATATATATATATATATACAGGGTGTCCCCGATTTAAATGCCAAACCTTAGGAGCGTGTAGGGGACCGATAAACTAAGACAAAAAGTCCTTTAGAGATCTTTTTAAAGCGGAGAACCTATTTACACATGCACGAACATATTCTATATGCAAGGTTTATGTGTGCAAATATAAAAACGAATGTATGAGATATGTTTCGAGCAGTGCAAAGCGTGCTATCGTCGAGGAATGATCATCACCTTATCGTGATCGCCGTTTCACGTAATATAACGTCTGATAGAAGCAAAGTCACAACGAGAGATTCACAGCAAGCGAAAAGTTCTCCGATTCGAAAGCATTCGACGCGATCAGGCGAGATGGTAAAAGCAAAAAAATACGTGCTAGTGAAGCATTTCGTGAACGATCCGAAGCCCACGGATCTACAATTGGTAGAAGAGGAGTTGCCGCCTTTACAGAATGAAGGTAGAGATTATGGATCAATCTAGTTGCATCGTCATCGTATCATCGTACCGTGTGTATCACTGATTAATGCCTTGTAATAGGCATAGAATCTCACACGCACATTACGCGATTTCTTAATAAATTATATATGATTCCGTAATAAAAATTATAATTATATAATTATAAATTATACGAATGATCTAGATGCTAATAGGGAATCAGGTTTTAAATTTAAATATATGTTAATTCATAATTTAGAATTCGTGACATTATTGTTGGGCACTAAAAATGAGACAGCATAATTGTAATAAACAATTAACTGCTGAATAATCAACATTTCTAGTGCCTAGAAAAAAAAAGAAAAATAACACAATTATTATTAAGCGTATATAATTCCATATTTGTTTAATAAAATGTAACATTGACGATTGAATTATCAAATCATAATAGCATTAATATTCTTTTGTGATTATTGATATATTATCTTTAATTAGTATTATTTAACATCAACGAAATCGGATAATAGATCATTTATATTGATCAAATCATTTTTTCTGTTTCTTTTTTTTAGAATATCTTGTGGAAGCCGAGTACCTTTCCGTAGACCCGTACATGAGACCGTATGTACAAAGATATCCGGTCGGAATCACGATGATCGGAAGTCAAGTCGCTAAGATTGTGGAATCCAGAAATCCGAATTATCCGGTTGGCAAAAGAGTTGTCGGTTATCTTGGCTGGAGAACTCATACGATTATCAATCCAAAGACAATCGACCAAAATGATAAATTAATGAAACCACCGTATATTTTGCGGGACATTGACGATTTGCCACTGTCTCTCGCTTTAGGCGTGCTGGGAATGCCAGGGTAAACAAATAGAAAATATTTTCTAATGCGTTTGTCTGCGCCGTCGTCTTCTAATGAAACGCATCTTTCTTATCTTTTCGTGACGGAAAAAGATATGAGATATAAAATTAGAAAAGAAAACAGGAAGCACTCTTACATTCTCCGTTTGAAACTGAAATTTACATTTAAACTTTGAAATTTATATAAATCATAAGCTCGCGCAAAAGTAGATTTATCCTTATATACTGATATAGAGATTTGATTATATATTGATTGAGAGATATATTAACTTCTCACAGAAGCTGTAAATTGATCAACTTCACTGTTTCAAAATTAAAAAATTGACGAAGAGAATGGAGTTGATCAGTTTGGCTTCTCTCAGAGGCTCATATATAAAAACTGTCAAAAATATTAAATAATAAAATGTATACAGATTTACATTATGAATGTAAATGTAAACTCGCATTCTTTATAGCAACACAGCATATTTTGGTTTGATGGAAATATGCAAGCCAAAATCTGGCGAGACAATCGTCATTAGCGGGGCCGCCGGTGCGGTCGGTTCCCATGTGGGTCAGATCGCCAAAAATCTAGGCCTCACTGTTATCGGTTTATGCGGCTCCGATGAGTTGTATATATTTTTTATCATTGATTTTACCATCACTCAATAAAGATGAAAAAACTACAATTTTATTATCGTGATATGATAAATTTAGTTCCTGTGCGATCGACGGAGCCGGGGATTCTACGTCGTGACATTGTTTGGCCATTTCTCTCGAAAATGGCGGCCGTGTTGGACGAGGTCGGCAAATCCGCTGAAAAACTCGTGGACGAGGAAAAGAACGAGATCGTCGACGAGAAGGACGAGACCGGCGCGGTCGAGGCTTCGAAGAAGAAGAAGAAGAAGAAAAAGAAGAAGAAGGCCGGTGCGTTTAAATACGATCTTGTGTCATCGTCCTCGATCGTTCGCGCCCTGCACATTCTGCGTTCACCCGCGTGAATTTCTTTTATTATAGCGTAAAATACGATCTCAAAGTCGCCGGGAGAGATCAACCCGTTTTCGATTGAACTTATTCGCGACGTTTCACCTAATTTCGTGTAAAAAACGCGATTCGTCGTGTCGTTAAAAGCGAGTCCATCGTGAGGTATTCAATATGTGCTCCATCATCTTCGGAGTATCAAGTAATCACATGAGAAATTTTATCGCACGCGAAATCGTTGCAGTATTTTCAAAATTAATGATTTTAGACTCATATTCGATTTCTGCTTTGGAATTTCACGAGGTCCATGTATATATAGTTATAGACTATCAGCTGCTAGTAAAAGAAATTGCATTATTGATTATGAAATATTAATAATGAATATTTTCGCATGCAGGTGCTGGAGAGGCTAGTGCAGATGTTCCTGAAGGGGAAGAGAATAAAGTTAAGGATGATGATGGATCAGCCGAAGGTACCATAAATAGTTTTTGCTTCTAACTATGATTATATTAAAATTTAACATTAATAATTAAGATAGTATGTGTTATGCTAATGACAACTAATAATACCTGTTTGGTTGAAATTTTTAGGTCCCACAGAGATGACCGAGAACGATGGAGAGAGCGAAGAAGTCAAGAAGAAGAAAAAGAAACGCAAGCCCAGAGGCAAGGGCGGCGTGAAGCAGCAAACGGATCCGCCGACCATTCCAGTGTCGGAATTATTCCCGGACGGTAATTTCCCGATAGGGCAGATAATGGATCATCCACCTGCTGCCGGAATAGACGATAGAATGGCGAAAAATCGCTTCACCAGCGAGGAGGCGCGCGCTCTCGACAGAATGCACAATGATATCTATAATGAAGCCAGACAGGCAGCCGAGGCACATCGACAAACCCGAAAGCATATCATGAAATGGGTATGCGAATCTATGCTATTGCAAACAATGATTAAAATATGATTAAAAGTCGCATTAATATCAAGAATTGCGAAATGAATAATTTTTACAATTTGCGAGTGTACATATATATACATGAATTTATTTGCAGGTAAAACCGGGAATGACTATGATAGAGATTTGTAATGAGCTGGAGGAGACCGCTCGGAAATTGATAGGCGAGGACGGTCTCAAGGCTGGATTGGCTTTCCCGACCGGTTGCTCCCGCAATCACTGCGCGGCTCACTACACTCCGAACGCCGGCGATCCAACCGTTTTAGAATATGATGACGTCACGAAGATCGATTTCGGTACGCACATTAACGGGCGTATCATTGATTGTGCGTTCACCTTGACATTTAATCCGAAATACGATAAGTTGATCGAGGCTGTTCGCGACGCTACCAATACCGGTATCAAGGCTGCCGGAATTGATGTGCAATTGTGCGACGTCGGTGCTGTTATCCAGGAAGTAATGGAGTCCTACGAGGTGGAATTAGACGGCAGAACGTATCCGGTATGAAATATACAATATATGCAAAGTATTTCGGTTCCAATTGCTTGTATCCAACTTTAATAGCAGTTATCTCGCGATGTTTGTATATAAATACAAAATCATAATTCATCATTTAAATATTTAATGTCGAAAACATTAGAGATTCGTCAGAAATCTCGATTTCCCTTCAAATTCTCTCTCGAAAAGATCCATATTAAAACCGATGAAAAAAAATGATCAAGATTTATTTAATAAGTTGAATTTTTTACAGGTGAAGTCGATTAGAAACTTGAATGGCCACTCTATTGCGCCTTATCGCATACACGCCGGGAAAACGGTGCCGATAGTTCGAGGTGGCGAGGCAACCCGAATGGAGGAGAACGAGTTCTACGCGATCGAAACTTTTGGATCTACCGGCAGAGGCGTCGTTCACGACGACATGGAATGTTCGCATTACATGAAGAGCTTCGATGCCGGTTTCGTCCCATTGAGGTTGCAGAGCAGCAAGTCTCTTCTCAATACTATCAACAAGCATTTCGGTGAGTGGTTAAAAAAAAAATACTCGAACCGCTTAAAAAATAAAGTTGAATTAACGGCATAATCTCTGTTTTTAATTCCAACGAATTTTTCAGGTACTTTGGCTTTTTGTAAACGTTGGTTGGACCGCGTCGGTTGTACCAAGTACCAAATGGCTCTGAAGGATCTCTGTGAGAAAGGCGCCGTGGAGGCGTATCCGCCATTGGTCGATGTCAAAGGCTGTTACACTGCTCAGTTCGAGCACACTCTCGTTCTGCGTCCTACGTGTAAAGAAGTGATTTCCCGCGGAGAAGATTATTAATACATCTATAAAGAAATGAACCATCGTTGTGTTTTACATGAATCGCTATCGCATGTGTCAAGATGTATTTTAATCTCGATGTAACATCTTTTATCAAAACATTGTCTCGTTCGATCCGTACGCGGCAATGCGAACGGTAAACGCGTGAATAAGAATATAATCATTGTAACACACGTCAGCGCGTGGCATTTTTAAATGTAATTTACGTAATTTTATTTTTCCGATTGTAAAGAAAATATCGTAGCATAATGCTACGAGCTTCGACACGAACGATGAAAGCGCAGTGAGCGATTTCTATTTCTTATACATCAAATGTTTCCATATCATGGAATATATCGCTTGAGAAATATAATTCTTTTGCATTTTCTTTTTTTTTTAACGTTTCTTTACGAATATACGCTTTGAGAGGAGGATCGGTAATTTGTATTCGACGTAACAATTTTTAAATCTTTATTACTGGTTTCTTACAGTTTTACTCTAAAATGGAAATGACAGGGATGGTGTGTTTAGTATTGAATAAAATATATTTGGAATTCGAGATTTATATCATTGCGAAGATCTTATGGTCCTGAATATCGTATAATTAAGTTTTTAATGTTAGAACGATATAAACGTAGAGAGTAATACATACATGTGACAACTGTACAAAAAGAAAACGAAAGTATTCTGCATTTGCGGCTTCTCTATAGCGAATCTCTATACGTCGATATATTTCCCTACGCATTTTAAGAGCGCGAATTATATGTTATAAAATCTTCGTGGATTGATCGGTAAATTAAAAAAAGGTGTAACAAATTCATGTCTTATTATTTTATAATCCTAAGAGGCTGCGCACGTTTTCGCAAGATTCTTCAAACAAAGGACCACGAGATTTAATAATAGCATTCGATTCGACATTTAAATACGGCTCGCAACAATTGTTACCCAGCATCTTGCTAATGTCATACATTTCTCTCATTATCATATAACGAAGTATAAGAACACATGGTCTTGCGGAGAGTTCTGATCTATCCTCTCTTGTCTTCTGGCGGAATTTTTACTTTCACACACATACAGTGGCATTACTTCTATATAACTATAATGAGACATAATTTTGGCATTTAATTCGCATATAAAACATCTTTAGAGTAAGTACGCGTGAAATAAAAAGCATTAAGTTTCAGATAAATCTTTCACTATAGCTACATTGACTCATAACGGTAGAAGCTACCGTGACAAATCGAGAACTTTAATGATGAGTCGTGCGATTAGTTGCGCGTATCTTCGAGCGGAAACTGTCCTATGTTTAACGTAACTCGACTCAAGGCTCTTCGTGACGTGTCCAAAAAGAATGCGAGTAATGTCACCGTTGATGATCCGAGAGAGAAAATGAGTTTGGAATACAAAATACTTTCTAAATGCCCGAATCGCCGAAGATCGTGGAAGACACCATCGGGACTTCCAAGACGGGGAAGGGAAGAAAAAGCGACCACGTGCATACCATTGCCTGGGGTAAACGGAACGTATCCAGGATACACATGGTCGCGAGTATCCTCGGACATTCACGGATCCAGAACTCTCGCGCGTATTTCGAGCGATTAATCTTAAACGATACGAAATATTTCGCTTATGTGTAATGAAACAATAAATTTCAATTTTTCTTTATTGTGTAAATAAAAGACCCAGCGATTTTTGGAAAATGTATTATCCATTTATCGTTTTAACGCAAATTTTATAAAATATGTCTTAAAGAAACTGAATTTTGAGAAATGAAAAGAAATATTTCGTATCGCTCAAAATCGAAACAGAGACGAATAAATTCTTCTGCGTTATCTCGCCATCTATCTATCGTTATATTCTGTCTATTGTCAATTTGTGTCCTACTCTATCAAACTGTGTTACTGTCGGTGCTCTCGCGACGAAATCACCTTTGTTTTCGTAAGAAAAAATACGCTGGTTATTATATATTCGAGTTTACACGTATAATAATTACCGGATTACTTTATTATATACGATAATTACCAATATAATAATCGTATATAATAATAGAATAACGCGTTACAGTTTTTGTCGACATCATCCTAATTGGTCATCGAACTAAGCTCGGCACACTGAGGTTTACTATTTATTATTGTTGATTGTACATCGAGACACCTGATACCTTCTTACGAGCCGTTTGCTTGCACGTTACAAGATCCAGGCGGTTTACGAACGACACCGTAATTTACGATGTTTAAATCATAAAGAGATAAGTTCTAATCTTCAAGACACAACATTGTTTGGTCCTTCGCGTTGTTCTGGGAATGCTTTTGCGGTGGATTGAAACGTGTTCTACGAGACAGATCCACCGATCCTCTCCTCGCTCGCAATCGAGCGATCAAATAGATAGCGTATTATCTCTTAACGCCCATTACAACACACCTTCCGACGTGCCAAACGAGAGACGCCGTAGTAATTCTCGTGCCAACGAAATCTTATCAGATGTTACGCGTATATACATGTTGATTGCGATCGATAAGGCGCCGAGGTATGAAATTACACGATGAGCCACCCGAGCGAATCGAGATCGATCGATCGTCTTATTCATTCGGGCGCGATCTCTGATCTTCGCTGGGCTCACTGGGACTCGGTGCGAGGCCTCAGCTTCGCTCTCGCTGTTATCAGGAGATTGCTCGGCGGTTCCATCGTCGCCTGCGATTGCTCTTGCTGCGAACAGATAATTTGCAAGTCTCATTCACGCCGAGAAAAAAATAGATCGTAGTGCATCGTTATCACATTTGTATTTGTTATAATTTGGACATCAAAAGAGATATCTCGACTTGATAATTCAAAGATTCCAGAAACGAGCTACAGAACGTCAAATGATCGAAGATAAAAGATTTTAGAATATCGAGATTCAAAACTGGAATATATGTCGAATTTTCGAAGAAAAAATATAATTAATTTAAAGATTATCCCACACACACACATGATTCAAATTCTAAAGGTTTACGATGTAACAGTTTAAAAAGAATGAAATTACCTATAATTTTATATATATCAAATTACCGTTAATTGAATGTTTCTTGCTCTCTGCTCAATTGCTCTTTGCAAAGCGGTTCTGGGATCATCCTTGTAACTTTCTTCTCGAATCCTTTCAGCTTCTCTTCTTGATGCAGCTTCTCTATGTTTCTCCAAAGCACGTTGCAACTCGCTCTTCTGATTCAAGACATTTTTGCCACTGTGGAAGGAAAAAGCGTATATTCGCTTTATAATTAATTCTTATTCAAACAGTTTTTTTCCTTCAATTAAAACTTTTGTTGGAATAGTAAGTTAATAAAAATATTTTTAGCAAATGAAAGATAAAACATTTTTATATGTGTAGAAAAAATACAAATAAATATTGCGCGAACGAGAAGATCAAATATAAAGCTTGGAATACATTACGGGATTACATTGTTTTTATCGCACGTGGAACAGTCACGTGCGTAGACTGGATATTGCGTGCCAAGATAAAAATCAGTGAGCGTAAACCGTTTAATTTCATCGAAGCGTAAAGAATCGCAGGTGAGTCGAATACGCGTAAATACCGAGTAGAAGCGAAATTACGTAAAGTATATTCGATTTTACATCTTGATTGGCCGCGTGATCGACGGAAAATCGGCACAAAAAATATTTTTTGAGGCGACGTACTTTTCTCTCGTCTTATATATTTAATAAATAAATAAATAAATATATTATATAATCTCTCGACGATTTCTGATCACGCTCGAATTCGCGTATGATGAAAATGGTTTTATTATGGTTCGCTTTCATCAGGAAGTTTTCCACGCTGGTAATTGGCTTTCCATTTTTATGACGAATATTATATTCCTCGCAATATTAATTAATCCTCGTATATTTATGAAGGCACGAAAGCAGGCAAAGAAACAGGTAAAACATTTACTTTCGGGATTATCTTTCGTTCGAAGTTCCTTCTTTGCCGGGGATAAAAAAACTTTTTTTGCCATATTTCAAGACATTCTTTGGAAAATTAATGAGATAATTAAAGATATTCGACGAAACTTTAAACTGATAATTTATTAAGAAAAAATTTAATATCAAATTTAATATAACAATTGTAAGGCAGGAAATTTATAAGATTTCGCGAATATTAAGATCCTGGCAGAAAAGGAACGATACAACATTTATTTCACGAAGTGCTAAATCACCGTGAAAAACTTTCCATTATAAAGAGGCGCAATCGCGTATTTTCCTATACGAATTAATTTATCTAACGAAAAGAGAGAAGAAAAGTTTTGAAGCCATTCAACTTACATTTTCTGATTAAAGAGTAATTCTCTGTGCAGATCCTTATGATTAGTGGAGATAAGGCAAGGGTTATACGGTTTTCTCGGCAAGATTAAGCCGTCTGGTCCCATGTGAGGAGCCGGTGGTGGCGGAGGTGGTGCGCCCAGAACCGGTGCCATTTTTCTATCTGAAAGAAAATCACTAATTTAATGAATAATTCATTCAAAATCAAAATTCGGATAGTATATCGTACACGATAATTATGATATTGCTAATTTCTAATAAATCTCCAATCCTCGCATAAGAAATGAAAATGTTCAGTCCACACGCACAAACACACACAATCATAGTCTGATTCACTTTGTTAAGAACTCTAAGAAATAAATCCTAAAGTCATAAAACATAGGTGTTGCACTAAACCTTTTTTTATTATAATGGAAATAATGAATAGCAAATAACCATCCATTATAAATAGATACTTGATTTTTCAGCTTTATAATAAAAATTTATTTTAATTATATCACATTATAAAATTTTAATTAGACACTTGCAATAATTGAGGAAAAAATAGGCGAAATTTTACCAATATTTCATATTCTATAAATACATAGCTCAAATAAAATATATGTAACACTTTTCCGAAATATTTTGTTCTCAACGAGATGATTGGATCGACGATGAACGAGAGTCATCGTGCACGCGAACATTTCCAGAATAAATCCTACAATTGATAAATATTCACCCTCCAACAACGCTACTCTCGCCCTGACCGAGCTCTGCTCGCACATGGTGGTTGCACGTATCGCGACTGACATGAGACATTTCTCCTCGAGTACACGAGAGACGTATCAAAGAGAAAGAAGTTCTATATATTTTTGTGTAGGGCTTCGTGCATATAGCTGCGCTAATAGGATCTCGGGGAAACACGCGCGAACGAATGGCGCCTCTCGCAAACTCAAGGTGAAATAAATGATGCCATTTCCGTTGCGATCGAACGGGGTCGAGCGTTTTAACCCTCTTTTGTTAGACTTACATTCAAACTGTCTTTAATATCCGTTTAAAACGCAATGAGCAAGGTAATCATATAATCCTACCCTAGCAGAAACAGCCTTAAAAATATATCGCGATTGACGATTAAACAATTAGCGATAACTGCCAATTAATGTTCATAATATAGATAAATATAGAAAAGTTTGAAGTGATTACAAAAATATTCATCGTTTGTTTTGCGCATTGAAATGATCTACTTCCGTTCCCTTTACGCGAGAAAACGCAATGTTTCCAGATAAAAATCGTTTCGAAATCGCAACTTTACGCCAAGGCGCACTACGAGAACTCGAGATGACGTACTGTCGTTCTACATCACGATTTTCTCTGTGAGCACTTATTGTTAGATTCGCTCCTTGCATCAGCAACAATCCGAGTCGTATCGACAGCTCGATGCATTTGTCGTTCGTATATATTTGCTCTTATCGTATACTTTATTCAAGATACCATAGTTCTAATAGATCGATACAATGTTAAGTTGTGTGAGTTCACCCAGATAACGTTGTAAAATCATCAATTAAATCGAAAAATAAAAATGGCATATCTCGGTCGACATTTATCGATCTTATTTGATCGAATCTTGATAGAAATTAGTATAACATTAATATAATAATAAAATTATATAAAATTATGAGATATTTATAAGTAATATGATATTAATTGCTGTGTAACAGAGTAGGAGTATATATTGTAATTAAATATATAGTAATTAATCAGAAGATCAAGTAATTCATCGGAGAATCGTGATTTGGCTAAAAAATTCTTGTAAAAATGCAAACGCAAAATATTCCATATTTTCGTATTACAGGAAATCGAGTAATTTATTTCGAGCCACCCGATGAAGCGTTCGATCGAGGCGAGAAACCAGGTCGCGAAAGTAAGCCGATGTTTTGTTCGCGTGCATCGTGCGGGCTGCATACGCGATTTTATGGAAATCGGATGATAAGGAGCTATTTAAAAAAGCGGGCGGAAAGGAAGTCAGTGTACTGAATTAAGTGAATTTCAATCCTTTAACACTCAGAAAATAAGTTCGTTCTCAATTTTTTTATTAAGTTCACATGAAATTTTAACAGCATTAAAAAAATGTCCCGCTGAAAAAATATCAGTTACCAAAATATTATTTTTGTTTATTGAAAAAAAGTAGAATGATTTTATGAATTCGACAACATCCGTTAGCCGGTCGTTTACCGGTGCGTCTACTCTATTTATTTATTCGCAGAGTCATTGACTTGCCATCGCGGTGCATTGATCCGAATTTTTTTTTAAAGGCGCGAGATAGCGCGAATAGTGCATACATATATACATGGCATCAATACTACAGATAAGCATGCAGCATCAAGATAAGTTAGATATTCAACAACCGGATAATTAATACGAATGTATCAAAATGTAATTATTAATAATGACAGAAATATAGATATATTTTATAGTCTCTTTTGAAAGGGTTAAAAAATACTCAAGCGATAAGAATTACTAAACTTTATCAGTCCAAGTTTCATACAGCTGTAATTATCGCGTTACACAGATAATAATATTTGTAATAAATAGCAATTTTATTCAAAATTATTTTTGTAAGATTTGCTTTAAAGATACCTTAATAGTAATCCGCTTTAAAAATGTTTCAATAATAATTTAATTTTTTAGAAGTATCAAACTTTTTAAAAAATTGCTTGGTCATTCGTCGGTCTATATTTTACTAGCAAAAAATTGATTATTACATAATCTCACGTACTAAATCTACGTACGAATCAATAATGTAAATTAGTCTTTTTATGTTCCGATATTTCAATTTCACTGAATTGTAGCGTATTTCGTCGAACAGCACTGAATTAAATACATCGAAGCATGATGCAGATGAAAGATGACGCCGTACAATGACAATCGGATGTCTGTTACGCGATCATCTGCTTATGCGTCACGCGTCGTCAGCCTCTCGAATGTCACTGATCCCGATCCGATTTAAAGACGAGAAATTGCGCACTCAAAGTTAACACATTTTCATAAACTATCAAATCTACTAAAAATTTTATGTTAATTTCTAATGATTAAAAATACATCAATCCATTTGTGAAGGCTTGCAATTATTGCAAATAATTTTTGCTTTTACTTTTCCTCTGTGATAATAAAATGATAACAATCAAATATAATTACGCTTATGTTTTCGCTACAAATTTTTAAACAATTAAAATAATATTTTTATATATTAATCTTTTTAATCTTTTTTATATATTAATATATAAATTAAAGTTTAATTTATTGTTTAATGCAATGTATAATTAAAATGAATTTAATTTAATATTATCCCGTCTTTGATCAAATATAAATTTTAACAAATGCTGAAGAAATCTCGTTGAGAACTTGAAAATACAATCGACGTCGTGACGTTTGCTATATGTGCGAATCTTATAGAACGTTCTTTTGTTGCCATTCATATGCAAAGCTGAAAAGAAACCGACATTGATAATGCAAAGTCGAGCAAAGTGCATGCAGGTAACAGGATAACAGGATTATAAAAGAGCGCGCATATCGTGTTTGCCATCTTGCTGCACTTCGACAGAGAGACGATTGAATTTCGATCAGCTCAATAGCTCGTAGTATACACGATGACATAATTTTCCTGCTATTACTACACACGCGATTACGTTTTAATTTGATGTTTCGAAATTCGTGCTACAATCGCAAATTGATAAGATATCAGATAAGATGCTTACTAATATAAGATGCGACTTATCCAAAATCTGTTAATTTGCGCAATCTTTTTAAACAATCGTATAATCGACATTTCTCGGAATTAATTTATAAGTTTTATAGTAGAATCTCAAAATAAGATACAACAAATCAAAGGATCTGTGAGATAGATTTTGATAAATTTTATAGAAAAATCCAAAAGCTTGTATACAATTAAAATTGCAACGTAATTATCAAACTTTCCATTTATTTTCATCAAATTTATCGAGAATTATAAATTGAAAAACGATTTTATCGTTAAAGATTGAGAAATATCTGAAAAAGCAATCAAAAAATATAATTTTGCAAATAAATTATATCAGTTCAACAGAGTTTCATTTGGGTAACAGATTCCGGAAAGAAATTCTCTGCTTCGTCATTCAACGATCCAATGTTTGCAACGGACACTTTCGACAATGCATCCGCGTAATCTCCCGATGTGGGCGGTTCTTATCATCGCGAGGGAACCGTATCGGATCCGGATTGTTGGATTTTACGAGCGAAAAGTAAATTTTGCGCGCGAGACCTCCGGCGAGGCGCGACGCTGTTAATCGCGTGCGGAGTGAAGCGTGTTTTACAATGATGTGAAACGACATAGCTGTTACTGCCGAGACGTTAAAGACATACGTACGGGCGTGTCCGAAATAATAACGAGCCTTGCGAGATCCGAATTGAAAGTATAGCAATTGCAAAGTATTCTTTAACGACACTTTCTTCGATCTCTCGATAAGGAAAAACTTCCAACTCTCACTTTCGATCTCACTGACGGCACATCTTAACGTTCAATAAGATCTGTCAAACATTTACAAAGCTGTGAAAACTATGAAAAATCTGTCTATAAACTTTGATTTGATTAACAAATTTTTTCAACGCAAAGTCGATTTTCCTCTTAAGAAGAATTTCTTTCCCGCTGTTTTTACAATTCTTTTAATATTCAATAGAATAATTAAATTCGGTTTGGCAATTAAACATCGCGTTAATGTTTTCAAAACAGTTCCGGTAGTTATTTAAATTTAGATATCAAGCAATAACGTTTCGTTATTTAATTACCTGGCAAAACTTAGATCGAGATAAAAACTTCATGACGAAGAATAATGCACGAGTATTGAATAAAGAGAACGCGAAATGATAACATTACCATTAGGCCAGTTTTTCTGTACAATTAATTTTTTTTTGTGGAACGAGGTCACTTATTCGCGGATTTTTCGAAAGGACTCTAAATTCGAGTGAAACGAGCGGCGGTCAAAGTCGTAATAATTAAGACCATAATCGTGGTTACGGTATAATCGTTAATTATTCATCAACAATTAAAATCTAATTACGAAATTATCCGCGTATCGCATATTGTAGCAGTAATTAGAATTATTCGTAAAGCCTGCTAAAGAAAAATGATTAGACTCTCGTCGGTAACGCGAACGTGTTTACGCTTTCGATCTTTTCATACGTTACGCCGACTGCGGATTAAATTAAACATGACATAATAATCTAATAATCCGCGACGCGATACAAACTCAAGGTATTCTGTTGTATTTTATTTTCTTCCTGCTTCCTGCTTTCACCGCCGAGCTTACCTAACTTTATCACCGCTACAAGCAATTGATATCGTGTTAAACAGAAGATAAAACTATAATATTCAAAATATCGTCCACAAAACAATCAACATTATAAAATTGTCATAATAATCGTCCAAAAAATACTAAGCGAATAAAAATAGAGAAAAATAATATAATGAAAAGAATGCCTTATCTAAAACGTTAGTTATAAACATTTATTATAAAATAAACAACGAAAAACATTTCTTTATATAATATTATTTTTTCCCTGAATAATATTTGAACCATGTTGGAACACTTTTCGTACAATTTTAATGATATATTTAAATTTAATTAATTTCCTTCGTCTCTTATTAAATTCGAAAATTGCATATCTTAATGACTGGCAATGATTCTTATAATTTGGTTAAATAAAATATAACATTTTATTATTTATTTAAATGTTGAAACGCTAATTAATAAGAAATTTTATTTTTAATGGTTTGTTGCTTTAAAAAATTATCCTTCTCTCAGTATATCTTTTCGAAAAAACAATCTCCAAATTAATGAAGTTCAATATTATACGGATCATGCATGAGTGATAAGAAAATTATACAGAGCGAGGGGGATCATTTTAACTTCCGAAATGCATCAAAGGATTAATCTTCTGAGAGAGAAAAAGGGGGGAGAGAGAGAAGGAAGGCGATAGAACGTCCTGTTCGGAGAGATATGCGGATGACGCGGTGGATCTCGAATTAACGAGTCGTGTGCGCGGAGAGGCGAGGCGGGACGGAGGGGATGAAATGTGCGTAAGCCGGCCCGGAACGTAATTTTCAGGCAGATGTACGGCCACGAAAGGGAGATCATTGCACCGGCAAGGAGCAGCTGAAGTAGCGTGAGAAAATGCGGCCGGATCGTCATCGTTGCAGGCACACACGCTCGTTCGCTCACTCGCACTCGGAATGATAGTGACCGAAGGGCAAAGTCAGGGCCGTCGCAACCTTGCCGAAGACGAATTATGTCACGATTACGGGAAAAAAAGCACTTTTTCCTTTTCGACCCTCCAAGAGCTGCGCGAACGGAATCATCACCCCATCATTATCCAAGAAAATTCGCATGCTATATATAAAACGAGTTATCGAAATCCCTACTCTAAATAATCTTGAAAATTTAGAAGCGTGACGAGAGAAATGACATAGTATAGACCAGCGTAGAAAGCATTCTTATGCAAATATCCATAAAATATCATGCCACAGATGACTCAACAAAGAAATTTGAGAATCGTAAATTATCTATGATATTAAATTATTTGTTTATGAGATCTTATATCTCTTGATATGTCATTTATATTATAAATTTTATTTAACCTAATTTGAAATAATATTTTTAATAAATGTTTTGTATCTTCTGACATATAATTTACAACCCTTATGTATCACACAATTTATATACTGTTTATACGATAATCTTGATATAGACAGACTATAGTTAATATAAAATAGCTGTGCTTTTATTAAAATATAATTAACGCAGCGCAATTAGATTCATACGCGTCATGTAAGCGCCGTATAAAAATCATCGTCGATACGAGGTGCGTTTGATTAACGAGGGGAAACCTGTTAGCTGTAAATTAACCGGAGTTGTAAAAAGACCGGACCAATAAATTTCCAGCAAATGCGAAATGTCTCGAACATTAGAATTCCATTAAAATGATAATATAGAGTTATTAGGAATTATATGTACTTTTAATATACTGGTACAGAGCTATAACATCGACTTAGAAATTAAAAATGTTAAATTATGATTTTTAATAATACTTAAGTAATAAAAAATCAAATTAATAAAAGAAATTTAAAAGTGATACTTTATATTACTTACAATTAACATCTCCCATCTGAAGAATTATAATTATATAGAAATACCAATTTTATATATTTAAAAAAACACGAGTCAAATAATTAACGCTAATTCAGATTTATTTTTAATATAAGAATCCTTATTAATAAAAATTAAAGAGGTTTGTCAAAGCTATCGTACAGTCCTGAACTGTTTCACACACACCGGCGACCCTTCTATATACAATGGAATTTCGTCAATGAAACTAAGGCACCGCCAAGTGTATCGAATGAATCTAATCTCGTCATCGTTGATTGCGTCTCTTACGAAGGAATGAATAAGGAAGAAAAAAAACCGAACAAGAAAGAAAGAATGTTATATTAAATGACTCACCGTTTGTCAAACCGTCGACGTCGTCCGAGTCGCACTTGAGACCGTTAGTAATCACCTGAAATATACATAGACTCGTTTAACGTTAAATATTACGATTACAGTTATCGAAAAGAGTCGAGTCGCATTCCTCTTCCCTATAGTTGCTACGATTCAATCAATCGATTTAATATAACTTTGAGGTAATTTCGCCAAAAGAGAAAATTTCTCTCTCTCTATCTCTCTTCTGTTTGTATTATTAAAACATTTATATTATATTCGTGTATCGCGCGTTTGATTATATATTATAATCACTCAATGTTCGGCTTCGCGTGATGTTTATCCACGTGATCGTTCCTTTCGAGGCGGTCAATAAAACGATTACGTTCTCCGCTTTCGCATCTGCTTCGCCCGAGGGCGAAGAAGAATCGAAAGTAGTGTTCGCGTGCTGCTTCCTGTCACCGTCATCGTCATCGATGATTTCAGTGAAAGATATCACTCTTACTCGGCCATACGGCAACCGCAAGTTCATTCATTTGCAATTGCGATCGAGACTCCTGATTTTTTGCGAAATCGCCGTCCGTTTCCACGGACTCGTGTAAAATCGGATAAAGCAGCGGTTTCCGGTTACTAAGACACGATGACGGGTAATTGCAGCGGTTTTCCATCCGGCATGGAAGCTGCGCTTGCCGCTAGTCCATCATAATCGTTAAGAATATATAAACATGACGAAAATCATATATTATATACGCATGAGAAACGTGCATATTAATCACGCAAACTCATCTATCTATGTTAATGATATAAAATTAACTATTCGCCGGCAATATAACCTGGGAGATACAATCCTGGGAAAGCTATTCCAATCCCTAAATACGCAATTTATTTCCGTATCTACGAGGAAATCATTTCAAGGTTCATGTAAATGTTGCAACATGAAAGAAAGATAATTAATGAAGAAAAGTCTCTCTTAATGCCTGAGACATAAATTACTTACAGATATTCTCGAGAAAAAAAGAAATTCTACATTTGTAAAAACTGTTAAGCTATTAATATAAAAAATCTTTCAAAATTAACTTAAATGCATTTCTGAAATATATAATCCGAAAGCGAAAAAATCTCTCGGTTTATTAATCTCGTATTATTTAAAATTCATACAAAACTTTCCTTTATTCAATATTACTTATTTATAAATATACTTTTAGAGAGAGCACATTTTTTGCAGAAACTCCAACACGTAGCTCGAAATACCTGTTGCCACGAATTTCACGTTTGGCCGGAAGCGTGCGATAAATTTGCGCATGCTCGTTCTCACATAACTGATTATGAAGAATGGCGATTATGAAAGCACCGAGTCCACAAAAGATTCATTACGACTGTGTGTTCGACGAATGAAAAGTTTTATGTCAATTTACGATAGTGCCCGAATGTCATGTCCGATGTCGAAGGTTCATAGTTATCGCTAAAAGAACTTCCGTTTTTGATTTCGGTCATCGATAGCGCTTCTTCGAATGCGAGTAAAAAAGAATAAGATAATAATTATACTAAAATAATAATTATAATAATTAGATTTTTTAAGTTTTTACTATGACGATTAAAGGTGATTGCAATATATTTTATCAATTTTTGTTATAATTATTGATATATAAGTTAATTTTATTTATTATTTATTATAATGTATTATAATGTATAGTTGAAATTAAGTTAAAATTAATACATCGTTCTATTAGATGTATATTTTAGCAATACTAGAGCAGAGCTTCGTTAAAAAAAACGATTGAATATCTTGATAAGAATGATGTAAAATAGCAACATATACTATACAAGCAAATTGCAGTTTCTTAGAAAACGTTCTTTTATCGTTATTCACATGCAAAACTAAAAAAAAAAACCTAACTCCTGTAGCTAACAGGATAACAGGATTATAAGAGAGCGCACGTGTCATATTTATTATTCTATTTTGACAAAGAAACGTTTAAACGCATCGCACTATTTCCTATCCCACTTTAATTTATTTGCGCAGTAGAAGAACTCTTAACGAGATACGAATCGCGATAATATTTATTCGAGAATTCTGCGAAAATCATTTCAGTCTATAAAAGCAACCAGGCGAAAATTGGATCGTTTAAAATAGACATTTACACACAAAGAGATATAGAAAAAGAAAAAGAAAAAGAAAAAAAAAATAAATGCATCCGTCGAGAGTCAAGGAGAGTCAGTTTTGCAGTCGCGATCTAGAATGATTTGCACACAGTTCGACGTTTCTCTCTCGTCTCCGCACGGAACGAAACCACCGACCACCGTATATAGACCGTAAGCAATTTCGCGGGGCATCCATCCACCTATTGTATTGTGTGTAACTCGTTGCGGCGTGTGATGGTCGCTAATTGTATCCTCTCGCACGCGTACCAAAGTACGAGTGACCGCAAGAGCGGATACATGACGGTTGGGTGTATATGGTGTGTGTGTTAAGTCTCGCCCCCCCCCCCCCCCCCCCCCCCCCCCCCCCCCCCCCCCCCTGCGTCACGCGTGTTTACGTACGCACGCCGCACGTATCGCGTAAACGAGTCAGGACGAATCCAGTGCGTCGCGAAGGGGGACCGTAGTCCGAGTTGTCCCCTTCCCGGAAGGAAGTAGAATCTATTAATATTTCTCGCACAACCAAAACGCGGGACGGGAGGGGAGCAATTGTCGGCGAGTTACTCAATCTACTCGTATTTACGACACCGCGGCGGGAAAAACACAAAGGCCAGATGGCTGAATGGTTTGGGGGGAGGTGGGAGAATCGGGCGGCCCTTTGCGGTATGCACGAGAGACTCGATTATTGAGATAATCCGGAGGGCACGATGCGTGTCAAAAAGTTGACGGAGTATCGTGTCTTCCATATCTTTTATATGTATTAATTGCAATAAAACACGCTCGAAAAAATGCACGAAAGTCGGACGATAGCTAGATAATAAAAAAGTTAAAGTTATTTATGCGGAGAAAAAAAAGAGGTATTTCAGGAATTATTTTTGGCTCGATCATGATTCGTAATTGACACAGTTCCTATAATCTAAGCTGCTGTTTCATCAATATCATACATTCTCAGCTCCAAATTTTTATGTCACAACGAAAAGTCTATTATGTTATATATGACTGACAGTTCGGATTATCTACGATTGCAACGATTCAGTACTCTTTATTCACAGCGATTTATTCATATAGATAGAGATTAATTGCTTTAAAACATACATTGAGTAGAGCATGAATGTAATCTATATATGAACGTTCATTTATACGAGAATCATACGTTTCATCATAAAGACCCATCGACTTGTTTCGCTCGACGAGACGCACGTAATATCACGTGGCTGACTCGAGCAACAATAAGCCTAAGAAAAGCGCATTTGCATACACACGGCACGAATGTAGCCATAACACAATCCACTGGGCATTTTTACGATGCGGGTTCTCCCGGTGTGCGGCGAGTTTTCTCCGCTTTTAAAGCGGAGCATGCGATAATCGTGCGAATCTTGCACGAAGAAGAAAACCGAGGCCCGCGTTTCTAAAGATTAGATTCGCGCTCTCCGCCAAAGATTATTCCGGTACCGTTGCCTCCGCAGCCGATTTCATCTCGTGGCTTCTTGCCAGCGTTTTATCAAAGTTATCCCCGAAACGGCTAATTTAACGTTCGAACACCCGACGCGTAAAAGCGCGCATTTTCTCTTCGGCATAGAGCGATAATTGTGTACGCAAGCGAACCGCGATTTATTTCCATCCTTCCAGTTATGAGGCCAAGGAAGTTGGATAATCGGTATGTTTCAATCGCGATCACTATAAATCATTCGAAAAGATACTTTCATCGTGAATACTTTTCTTTTTTATTTCAACTTTAGCTGTGCGCGATGAAAATGTACAGAACGTCTTAATTTCTTATCTTTTCATTCAAATTTTTTTAGGACTAGTTAAAAACTTCAGTGATAAAAATAGATAATAAAAATAAATTAAAAAGAAAAAAAAAAGAACAGATTTTATTTTCCCTGATCAATTCTTCAACGGACTTTACTGCGATGTAATACACTCAATTCGAAAATTAGCAATAAAGATATCTACAACTGAATTTCGATAGCCGGTCTATTGAGTTGTGGATACAAATCTGCAATTCAAAAGACGCGAGTGTGTGTTGCAGAAAAGATTGTAAATATTGTAAATTTTTGCTTACGTAATATGCAATAATCGGAATGGCTCATTTTATAGTCTGCATTTCGAAACGTATAATTAGCATCTCAATGCACACCACGATCGTGACGAGCGATTTACAATTCTTGCAGTCTAAAGTTTGTTTTACCACACACACCTCGTCGTACTTAACAACATAAACTTTACGACGTGGCGGATATCCTGATTATTTTTCCGAGAATTCTCTTACTTTCAGTTTTCTCCGACTGTCTGTGACAAGATGCAATCAGGATCGCGCGTCGAGCAAGTACATATATTCAATCGCGATAACATCGCCTATTTAAAATAAATTATATTTTAAAAAGTGAATAAAAGATATATAAATAGAAAATTAGAAAAATTAGAGTTTTCTAATTTTGAATAAACTCTTTCTCAATGTGCGCGTTTAATTATCAATATATTTTTATCTCGAGAATTAAAAAATTGTACGAAAAATGTAATCCAATTTTTACCGAGAAGAAGCGACTTTCAATCAACCAAAAAATTTAAAAATAAAAAAAACTTTTTATGGTAAAACGTCGAAAAATTATATCTCTCATACATTCACATAAATTAGATGCTTTACCTTTTTTGCAATTCAAATATTTGAAATGCGTCATGTGTGCATATATATATATATATATAATTTCCTCTTTGACAAAAAATGAGCTATATCACATCAATGTCAGTGTTGCTTTAAGATGCACGACGCCTATCGACCGATTTTCCGAACCGACCTTGATCAAACTGGGTGCGGCCAGCATCATCCGATTTTCTCATCTCCCGTGTATCTCGCCGATAAACAACATTGACATAACGAACGGTAATTTCATGAGATTCCGACGGGTTACGGGATAAAATCGAGTCCATGAGTACGCTTTCTCCCGAGTAGTTCTTCCGGCACTTCTTCCTTCTAATAATTTATGATCAAAACCCGTTCGGTTACTCGCGCAACTCGTGATTTGCGAAAAAACAACGTATAAAACATAAGATGCATAATGTCCGATAAATCGCGTGTAAATTATATTTGAGTTTGCGGCAAAATTATAGTATGACCAAAGCATTCTTCTTAGAGTTTCATACATTTATAATCTATTTAGTATTAATTTATTTTTCATCGAATATTAATCTAATAATTTAAATTAAAATATAATTTGATTATCATGTCTTCGCATTTTAAAAGCTTTTTAAATTTATTATTAGTCAACATGCGTGCGTTATGATACTTTGTATCTATAAAAAACAATTTAATGGATAATATTAAAATATAGATTATTGTGATTAATGAAAGTTGAACGAGGAGAAGTTGATCGAGTCTTATAAAAGTTCCGAAAATTTTAACTGCGTCACTGTCTTAATGATAATCATCGCATTCATTGGATGAGTCGTGATATCTTCGCCTTAAGTAAAGATGTGATATCTTTGGCGCCGCGATAATAAAATCATAAGCATTCGTTTCATAACCTTATATAGCGTATAGTACGTTACAAATAAAGAAATAAAAAGTGTTTCCTTTATTAATCCCAAAATAAATTCTTTATTTTTATTAATCGCATATGTATCTGAAAGATACGTGTTTGATCTTTTGCGTTTTTTTTTTGCGATCTTTTATACTTAATTCTCAATCAAAAATTAAATAAACTGTAAAAGTATTAACAATTACAACTAAAAAAATTATATAAACAACTAAAATTTTGGGGAGAACCTTCTCTTTAGATCCTAAATGTTCGTTTGATTATCAAGTAGTTTTTTTTTTATATTTTACGCTTTTTATGTTTTTGTTTATTTGAAAAAAATGTAAAAAAATTAAAAAGTTTTGTGACGAAGAGGATATCTTTGGGAATTATGGACCGACAGATTCGAGTCACCCGGTATATGGGTGCGTGCAATGAATTGCGTACGGTGTTCTCGTTACACGCTCGGACGACTAAGAGAGTGCGTAAAAGTGACGTTTCAAGCCTTTCCGATCGATCTTCGTTTCGCGTCTGGCCGAGATTACATAACGAGTTTCAAAATAGAGGACCTTCATC
>NW_021848556.1:1775769-1782354 GCF_003651465.1 Formica exsecta
CAATATATTTTTATCTCGAGAATTAAAAAATTGTACGAAAAATGTAATCCAATTTTTACCGAGAAGAAGCGACTTTCAATCAACCAAAAAATTTAAAAATAAAAAAAACTTTTTATGGTAAAACGTCGAAAAATTATATCTCTCATACATTCACATAAATTAGATGCTTTACCTTTTTTGCAATTCAAATATTTGAAATGCGTCATGTGTGCATATATATATATATATATAATTTCCTCTTTGACAAAAAATGAGCTATATCACATCAATGTCAGTGTTGCTTTAAGATGCACGACGCCTATCGACCGATTTTCCGAACCGACCTTGATCAAACTGGGTGCGGCCAGCATCATCCGATTTTCTCATCTCCCGTGTATCTCGCCGATAAACAACATTGACATAACGAACGGTAATTTCATGAGATTCCGACGGGTTACGGGATAAAATCGAGTCCATGAGTACGCTTTCTCCCGAGTAGTTCTTCCGGCACTTCTTCCTTCTAATAATTTATGATCAAAACCCGTTCGGTTACTCGCGCAACTCGTGATTTGCGAAAAAACAACGTATAAAACATAAGATGCATAATGTCCGATAAATCGCGTGTAAATTATATTTGAGTTTGCGGCAAAATTATAGTATGACCAAAGCATTCTTCTTAGAGTTTCATACATTTATAATCTATTTAGTATTAATTTATTTTTCATCGAATATTAATCTAATAATTTAAATTAAAATATAATTTGATTATCATGTCTTCGCATTTTAAAAGCTTTTTAAATTTATTATTAGTCAACATGCGTGCGTTATGATACTTTGTATCTATAAAAAACAATTTAATGGATAATATTAAAATATAGATTATTGTGATTAATGAAAGTTGAACGAGGAGAAGTTGATCGAGTCTTATAAAAGTTCCGAAAATTTTAACTGCGTCACTGTCTTAATGATAATCATCGCATTCATTGGATGAGTCGTGATATCTTCGCCTTAAGTAAAGATGTGATATCTTTGGCGCCGCGATAATAAAATCATAAGCATTCGTTTCATAACCTTATATAGCGTATAGTACGTTACAAATAAAGAAATAAAAAGTGTTTCCTTTATTAATCCCAAAATAAATTCTTTATTTTTATTAATCGCATATGTATCTGAAAGATACGTGTTTGATCTTTTGCGTTTTTTTTTTGCGATCTTTTATACTTAATTCTCAATCAAAAATTAAATAAACTGTAAAAGTATTAACAATTACAACTAAAAAAATTATATAAACAACTAAAATTTTGGGGAGAACCTTCTCTTTAGATCCTAAATGTTCGTTTGATTATCAAGTAGTTTTTTTTTTATATTTTACGCTTTTTATGTTTTTGTTTATTTGAAAAAAATGTAAAAAAATTAAAAAGTTTTGTGACGAAGAGGATATCTTTGGGAATTATGGACCGACAGATTCGAATCACCCGGTATATGGGTGCGTGCAATGAATTGCGTACGGTGTTCTCGTTACACGCTCGGACGACTAAGAGAGTGCGTAAAAGTGACGTTTCAAGCCTTTCCGATCGATCTTCGTTTCGCGTCTGGCCGAGAATACATAACGAGGTTCAAAAGAGAGGACCTTCATCTTATCCGCTAGCGTGCGATCGGTCAAGGATACATTCCGATAAATACAAAACACTCGTGCCCTTAAGCGATATACATATATGGTCTTACTTCACTCGCTCCATTGGATAATTAACTCGTTCGCTGTCCCGAGGTTTAAATGAAAAATCATCAGCTTCGGAAAATAAACTCTGTGATAATCTTTTTTTGCTTATTTTTGCCACGCTACAAATATCAAGTTGCGAGAAATGTCGCACGCACGTGACATTGATAGAAAAACACATGTCACATATATTTGGCAAACACATGTTGAGATACGGTCGATTCCGAAATGTGATATTATCGTAATAAGAATTACATGATAAGAATCAAAAGAGTTGTGCAAATGTTTGGATTTTTAATCATTTGCAATCATTATATAACTCGAGTAAACAAGTTTTGTGACGAAGAGGATATCTTTGGGAATTATGGACCGACAGATTCGAGTCACCCGGTATATGGGTGCGTGCAATGAATTGCGTACGGTGTTCTCGTTACACGCTCGGACGACTTGTTGTAAGAGAGTGCGTAAAAGTGACGTTTCAAGCATTTCCGATCGATCTTCGTTTCGCGCCTGGCCGAGAATACATAACGAGGTTCAAAAGGGAGGACCTTCATCTTATCCGCTAGCGTGCGATCGGTCAAGGATACATTCCGATAAATACAGAACACTCGTGCCCTTAAGCGATATACATATATGGTCTTACTTCACTCGCTCCATTGGATAATTAACTCGTTCGCTGTCCCGAGGTTTAAATGAAAAATCATCAGCTTCGGAAAATAAACTCTGTGATAATCTTTTTCTGCTTATTTTTGCCACGCTACAAATATCAAGTTGCGAGAAATGTCGCACGCACGTGACATTGATAGAAAAACACATGTCACATATATTTGGCAAACACATGTTGAGATACGGTCGATTCCGAAATGTGATATTATCGTAATAAGAATTACATGATAAGAATCAAAAGAGTTGTGCAAATGTTTGGATTTTTAATCATTTGCAATCATTATATAACTCGAGTAAACATTTTATTATTTTCGAGTAAACAATTATTATTTTTTTCGCAAAAAATAATAATTCTGTAAATACCTTGAAATCTTCCGAGAACGATAACAATGCTTTTCTTACAAAATATCTTTAGACTTTACGCGAATAGTAACGGTCCGTGAAATAGTTTCGTAAACTTTCGAAAAATTCTCGTAAACACAATAAAATTCCTCTACATATCTTCAAAGAATCTCTAAATAATTTTCGCAAGCGATAATGATTCTCTAAACAAATCTCAAATCTACGTATCACAAGTGATAACGATTCTCCGAATGTTTTCAAAGTTCTCGCAACCAATAAAGACGTGGTAAATACTTTAGAATTTTTCATACGTGATGAAGATCCTTGAAATATTTTCTACAAAACAATTTTCGCAAATGATACATTCGAGAGAGAGTCAAAGAATCTCAGAGAGAGAAAGAGAGAAAAATCAGAAAGAGATCAAAAAATAAAACTGATCAGTTTGTGACTTCTCGGATATTCAATTAATAATAATAATAATAATAATGCAATCTAACCTGCGGAAATGAATGTTACTGCCTCCCGTTTGCATCGAAACGTCGTCAAAACGCTCGATATCGCGCAGCGCGCGAAAGTATTTCGTTACTTTTACTCTTATCTGAGCGCGCGGTGTATCCCGCGCGTTACGTCGTTACCGTTGCTCGCACTGACAATCAGCTGGGAAGCTCTTTACGGCTCGCTCGCTCGAGCGCGCGACGCAAACTGACAGCCGGCGCGCTGTGCTGCGCGTCGAGATGAGCCGCGTGGAGCGGAGAGAAGAGACGAGACGAGACGTGACGTGACGCGCGGGCGAGCACGCGACCCATGGGTGCATTGTAATGTAACGCGAGCACCTCTTACGCTATCTACGCGCCTCCTACGGCGGCACCGGCCATGAAAATCTGTTGATATTCAAGGAAAACTCTACACCCCATCTACAAAATCGTACTTCTCTATTTTTATACGGAACGTAAATAGTCCGCTTGCCGTTCAAGGATAGTGTTTTTTTAATGCATATTTACAAGGATCTTGTACTAAACTTGGTCGTAAAGTGCGGTAAAAATAAGATATATATATTTTAAGATTTTATTTATTTTATAGCCATTTTTATATAACAATGTAACGAATAAAGATTTGGAAATAATGCGGATAAAAATTTTAAAGATCTCATTTTCTTTGCGATAATTTATTTCTGAAAATTGAGAAACAATTTTCCTTACTTTAAATAATTTTCCGGAAAAATAGAAAAATATATTCTCTTTGCTTTAAATTTAAATAAATTCATTCAAATTGTATCTACAATTTAATAATTCTATATGACGGAATAATACAGAGACATTAGAGGGGAGCCACAGAACTGCAGGTGCATATAATGCCTCGAGCTGGACTGCATTGCATCCAGTGGTTTGATTGCTGTTTCAGGGTGCAGGGTTCACGGTCATGGGAAAGAATACACTTTTCGTAATTCATTACGTAGGCCGCAATTATTTCTCGGTTTGAAAGATGATTGACAGACACGACAATTATGATACGTCCAGATACTAACGGCAACGTAACAAGCAAAAAAACAACTTCGACGATCGTAGTAACTTTTCACGCTGAGATTCTCTCTTTATTTCTCTCATCAAATATTATTTATCTAATAAAATCGCGCGGAATATCAATTCCTTCAAAATTCTCTCGACGCCAAATGCTTAAAAGACTTACACCTTAACACACAACGATAAAAGAAATAAAAGCGTACTGTTTTTGCCTAGAGTCTAAAAAACTTCAGATATAACGTTACCTTTTCTCGCACAAACGCGAGGTAAAACATCGAACGTGTACTCTGTGATTCGCAGCACTGTAACGAGATCACCAAATTGAGCAATAAATCGCTATTTCTCTCAACGATGTCGACCGTTATCGATCTCGCGGATAATTTAATGCTTCTCGCACGCGCACATGTCAAAGTCAAGAACAAATAAGAGAAAGAGAAAAGAAAGAGAAAGACGCGATCGGGATTCGTCGGAATCGTGCGTGCGACTAAATCTGAGCCAAGAAAACGTGCTTCCCATCGAAAGCACCTGTACCACACTGGCGCACACTTTCACTCTCTCGTAATCGGTAGCAGAGACCACCAAGTCTCGATCGACACGTTCGAACGACTCGATTCGTGAAACTTTTTTCTATGCCGATATCGAAAAAACTATCGATAGCAGATGATGTACGACAAGAATACATCGTGAAAAAAAACATCGACAATATTATTTTTTTCAAAGTTGTTTAATCATGCATAGATAATAAAATTTATAAAGTACTCAAACGTGAATATTAAATGCGACTTATGCGAATATTTAATTACAAAATTATAGTTTGCTTACGAGCAAAGACAGAGAGAGAGAGACTTTATTATTATGCATTGTTATACACGGTTGTATTTTTGCGAACGTAGAGTCAAGTTTAGCCAAGTGCAAAGTTCATCGGTGCATTATATTTATTATGCAGCTTCGCGGCGATGCAAGTGCAGCAGCGGCGATTGAGAAAAGCCGCCAGCGAGATTTCTCGAGAGTTGGAAATTGCAGTTAATTGAAAAGTCGCGGTGCATCTCCGGTCGGAGTGTAACAACTACGAGCAAAGACAGAGAGAGAGACTTTATTATTATGCATTGTTATACACGGTTGTATTTTTGCGAACGTAGAGTCAAGTTTAGCCAAGTGCAAAGTTCATCGGTGCATTATATTTATTATGCAGCTTCGCGGCGATGCAAGTGCAGCAGCGGCGATTGAGAAAAGCCGCCAGCGAGATTTCTCGAGAGTTGGAAATTGCAGTTAATTGAAAAGTCGCGGTGCATCTCCGGTCGGAGTGTAACAACTGACGGCTGCATTAAGACGTCGATAAATTTACGGTGATCTCGGAATCGATCAATCCATGTTCACAAGCAAATACTTTGAGTATTTAATCGAATCACGTCGGCGCGCATGAGAACATGAAACTTGGAGAGAAATAGTCTTTCTTTAAATATCAAGTTCTATCTCTTAGAAATAGAAGAAAATTGTGAGAAAATTAATTTTCAAATTCTTGAAGAATTTTTTTGCTTGTAATTCTTGCATTAATATGACGAAATAGAAAAGTTGCACTTCAGAGAATTATTTTAATTCAAATCCTGCGTAGTGTAATAAATCTACGTTGACATTTTTTAATGCCATAATCATTTCACTTAGTTTGTAATCGCTAAATGATTCAATGTTATCCGTACACAAACTGCGACTGTTGCATTTATCCTTGGAACGAATTATATTTGCACAGTACACACAGAGAGCGTTTTATCTCAAACTTCAATGCTTCGAAAGTCTTGAAAACAGTCTCTGTTTGTAATAAATTTTACGATATTCGATCCATGAGTTTGATATCCTCCGTCGAAAATTGGGTAAGTAAGTTTATCGCATACTTTAAGTAAAATATATTATATGTCTAAGGCTCTGTGTGTATGTGTGTGAGAAAACGCGCGAAACGAATCATACGAGAGATCGAGACTAATCGACGAGAAGATGCAATGTTTTCCAGCGAGGCAATTGAACAGCGAATTTCTGTCGCCTGTACAATCTACCGCGCCTTTCCCTTACGTGACTCCATAATTCACGGCATTTTAGAAATTGGACATGCGCTACTGCATATCTCATCTACGCCGTTTATCCCGACCGTATGTCCACATGCAGAACGAACGTGACCGTCGATGAAATGATCTTGAGAATTGCGCTAATAGCGTGCCATCAGTTGTACAATGACGTACTTAACGTACAACGCAAAATTAATAATAGAAGGTGGTTATTAACTAAAGAGAAAATTCGCATTTGCAAGATATATATATACGCAATTAAATGTATGTGTGTAAATCGATATAAAAAAAAAAAAAAAAAAAA
>NW_021848556.1:1782507-1840898 GCF_003651465.1 Formica exsecta
TTTTTATGATATTTAATATAAAATTTTTTAATTATATACTATTATATATATATATGTATAATACTGACGATTGTTCCAAAAAAGCAATAGAATTTCAAATAAAAATATATTGATTAGCTTCGGAATTTTTTTTCCGAATGCAAGGAAAATGATGCGTTATTACGCGGCAATATAATATGCAAATGGCAGAGTTTACCGAATAGAACGAATGACGAATGGCAGCAGTTTAGAGGATATTTTTTTCTCTCTCCGCGACGATGATTCTTCAGTCGATTGAACAGACATACACTCTCATCCCGCATACGTTGTCGCAGTGCATTCGACCGTTTAGAAAGCGAGTGCGTCGCTCTCCGGCGTGTGGCTTTGTTTTCTCGCCTCCCTGAGAATCGGGAAAAGCGAAACCGAATGTGTGTACACGTTCCCGTTCATCTGTATCGCGCGAAAAGACAGCGAGGAATTCGATGAATGTGGTATTCAACGGCAGATCTCTATTCTCGATTGATATAAAAAAGAAAGAGGACATTTAGTCACCATCCTCTATAAAGTCAATTTAATATATATACAATCTTTTTTAATATTGATTAAAAAGTTCAAAAAAATCTCTAATAAATAATAAAAATATAAATGTAAAATAAATTAGCATTAAATCAATTATAATCAAAGAAATGGATGTGCACGTCAGCGTTTTACTCTACTCCGCATTATTTGCGACATTTTCTTACAAAATTATCAGATAAGATAACACACTTTCCTAGCTTTTAACGCTAATGAGAAAGTTCGAGCTGAATGTGATTTATAGCGACATGGTATTTGCGAATCGAAGTAAAGTGTTCGTCGACTAGTTGCAAATTATGGCACATCGATCACTCTAATTATCGCCGATTCTCGTCGCTTCTTAAACGCATTTAAAAAACACGCTCGTTTCAGAGATAGTACATACAAGAGTATTCCGTCGACATATGAGAAATCCTATTCGGATCGCGTTATAAATTACGTTCCGTTTTCGCGTCGTTAACGCGTGACGCGTTTCGCTGATGTACAGGGTTAAACTGTAAAAGTCACGTTACTATAACCATAAATCGTCGCGTAGAACTTTTATTGATAGAAAATAAATTTGTATTCAATTCTTCCCTCTTTCTCTTTCAGCAAGAAATATTATTTATTACCGGAACAATTCGATCGTGGTATATAAATTTGTTTTCGCTTCCGCTTTTTAATCGCAGTTTAATATATTTACGTAGAGAGTATTTAATTATTAATATACATACGTAAAAATTTTTAATTTAATGTTTTTTTTTTAATATAAATTTTTTTTTACGGACGTATAAGAGCAACACTTTCTGCGCATTCGTGGATGCGTGAAAATTGCAATCGCGATCGTTCCTCGATACGACAACGCATGATTTTATGAAAATTGATGAAAATTAGCATGAGCTGTTCGCTGCTCGACAGGCGCGACGAATTTTTCCACGTAGAACGAATTCTTGGCGTTAACGCGCTGTGAAGTTTCCGTTCGGCAAAGATAATAATCGCAGTACGCGCTATCGTCTAGAAAGTGAAACATAAGGAGACAGTTGTAGAGCCTCTGCCATCTCCGCCGTTGATTGTCGTGGACAGACAATAGCGAAGTGTAAATAATCTCGAGATGAGAGAGAGACTCTCACTTTCTTCACAGCGGAGTAGCAGCTCTAATTATGCGGATATGTCTGTAAAATTGCTTTCGAGCAAAAAAATTTAATAATCGCGAATTTTCCTCGCGACATTCAATTACTCCGCCATTACTATAAAACGGCACTCGTCCGTTATTCTGTGGTTAATATTAAAATGTAGTGAGAGGCATTACAAGACTCTCACTCTCTCGTTTTTGTATATATTTGTTATTAATAAAATTATTTCCTATATTGTATGGATTGATTGAGCGCAAAGCCTCGGATTCTTCAGATTTTTGGCATCATAAATTTTGATATTCATACAGATATTGTTTTTTATATATTTGATTTAGTAAAGTAATAATAATTTCAGTAAAATAATTCATATTTTGTATATTTTTCTTTCTCTCTCTCTCTCTCTCTCTCCCCCTTTCTCTAAAGATATTAAATTTATATTTGCATTTTAAATGAAAATAAAATTATACAAAAAATTGAGAGAGACAAAACAAATTCGTGACCTTTTGTATTTTTCCTCGTTACAAATGTTTCATTAAAAAGATTGTACTAAGAATTCAAAATTTTACTGACAATGAGATTATTTCCACGACTTTCGTAACGTTCCTACCGAATGTATATCGCGATACTATTGTATTTGCTTTTTTTTTGCATGTCTGAGTGAATGGTAGACATCACTATTACAGAAGAGTGTTAATGCACGGTTATTCCGTTAGCGAAGCACTTATCAATGCGGCAGCGATCGAGTCATTAAAGTGCCATCAAATTACAGTCGTTCCACGCTAGTGTCCGTGAAATTAGCACTTTGTCTTTCTTCCGTGTTGCGACAAAACCATCATTGAACTGTAATATATTCCGCGAAGTGCAGCTTTTCAATCGTAGAATTCTAAAACTCCCAGTAAGACTATTTCCTTATGAAAAAAATCTCCCCCTTTCTCTAAAGATATTAAATTTATATTTGCATTTTAAATGAAAATAAAATTATACAAAAAATTGAGAGAGACAAAACAAATTCGTGACCTTTTGTATTTTTCCTCGTTACAAATGTTTCATTAAAAAGATTGTACTAAGAATTCAAAATTTTACTGACAATGAGATTATTTCCACGACTTTCGTAACGTTCCTACCGAATGTATATCGCGATACTATTGTATTTGCTTTTTTTTTGCATGTCTGAGTGAATGGTAGACATCACTATTACAGAAGAGTGTTAATGCACGGTTATTCCGTTAGCGAAGCACTTATCAATGCGGCAGCGATCGAGTGTGCATTAAAGTGCCATCAAATTACAGTCGTTCCACGCTAGTGTCCGTGAAATTAGCACTTTGTCTTTCTTCCGTGTTGCGACAAAACCATCATTGAACTGTAATATATTCCGCGAAGTGCAGCTTTTCAATCGTAGAATTCTAAAACTCCCAGTAAGACTATTTCCTTATGAAAAAAATGCTCATTGTGCGTTAACAGTATCGAGACGTCAAAACGCTCTTTTATATTATAAAGATAATTATTATAATTATAATTTATATTATAAAAGATATTTCAGAATTAAAATTGAAATGTAATAAATAACAAGTTGTTTTTTTCACTCGATTTGAAGCTTTTTTATTTTTTGTCGCGACCTGAATTTAAGATCAACATTCACCTTACAAGATATTCAATGTCGAGAGTAAAAAACTTGTAACAAATTATCGACGAGAGAAAATTCCAGATTCTCAGTACTTCCTATATAAGAAACCTAAAGCATTTGTAATAAATTAAATCTCACATTTTGTCGAGGCAAGTATATGCTAATCGCAGCCCAAACCATCGCATCCGTTCGATCGGAACGGATCTCCGACAGCGTGTTCGAATCAGAAACCGAACACCTGGCGAACGCGATCCTGTGCGAACTACAGTTTCACCACGGGAAAGGATTATGTAAAACAAAAAGTACCGGTCCGACAGCATCGCCCGCAATATTCTATCGTTAAAGAGAGATGGAGGAAGGGGGAGATGGAGGAAGGGGGGAGCGCATCTGCTCTCGCTACGCTTGGCAGCTCGATCTTTGCGTGTTCCGACGAACGATAATCGACCACGGCGAAAAAGTGTTAACACACGATTAGCCGACAAGCAAGGTGTTTATATCAGCGAGACGGGAAGCCGTATAATTCGCGACAAGAATCGCTTAAAATGCCTTGTGGGAGACTTTTCCCTCGAGCTCTTTTCTCAGTACAAATAAAAAAATAAAAAAAAAAAATTATATTTGGTCAACTGTAATTATTACCTTTTTTTACGGATGTTGAATAAAGATTGACGTGGCGCGAAATTCCACAAAGTGCAAAATCTCGGCGACTTTCCCATAGAAATCGCGCGCGCACGACGTTATGGTACCCGATACGATCTACGCGAGACACTTTTACCGCTTCTTTGTATAACGGGCGTGCACACGCGAAGACGCGCGATTTAATCGATTCCGCTTGATAATACATCGTGACCGCCTCTAGAAAGCGTCCCTCTCCGACAGATCACAATGTCGCGAGCACGAGCGCGACACGAGAGAGGGATATGGTACTGATCTCTAATCAACACGAATCATGAATATCATTATTAAGTACGACAATGGCACGATAATGATTGAAACGACGCCGCGGACGATGATTACTGATTTCTCTATAACGACAGAATAAATACATATTTCACTGCGCGCAGAAATCACTAAAATCTTCGTGCCATAATGAAGAGATGAAAATATATAGTAGCGTAAAGCATAGATTAATTCTAAAGATTAATTTCTTTTTTTCTTTCTAATCAAGTTTCTCCATTTGTCATCTGTCGCTAGCTCAGTAATTCAAATCATTATCTTCGGGAAGCAAAAATGATTGAGAGAGAAAAATAGAGGGATACGTGTTCGGTCAATGACGCGCATGTGGAATCGATCGATATACAATATATAATCGATCGTTAGAAAGTAAAACTACATCACGCGTGAGGCAAAATATAGGATCGGCATCGACGCGATCTTTCACTTTAATACGCATCTCGTGAGTGCGAACGTGAAAATTGCCTTATACGCGAATGTGTTGAAATTACGCATTCGGTAATAGCATATATTTCTGGATTCGTACTCATGAATATTTTTCCACTTTTCAAATTAATCTTTCCGAGGAATGAAATAGCGAATCGATAATTCTTTCATCTCAACGTGCATCTCGCGACTAAAAAAAACTCATTTACTTATTGTTACACGAGCTTCAATTATTTCTGCGTCCGTGTTTTTAAGAGTAACACAACACGTCGATTTTTTGTTTCTACGAAAGAATGAAAAGGTCGACTGACTTTTACGAGGGAGACAGTCTTTCACTTTAATATGCATCTCGTGATTACGGAGGAAACAATCGGTAACGGATTGCCTCTCGGGAGAATTATACGTTTGGAAATTGCATATTTAAGAATCGCGGAATTCATTTGCATTTAGTTTGCACTCGTATCCGCCAATGGATCGATGTTCCCCCTTAAGAAAGAAAGAAAAATGACAAGGAGCTTTTGAAGAAGTCAGCTCACTTTACTCTTATACACGAACTCAAGAACTCGTTGGGCGTGTAAAAAAAAAAAAGAAAAAAGAAAAAGAAGTGGCTGCTCAATTTCTTCAGCGTCATCGTCTGCGTTACGGGAACAATGGCAAGTGCAATTTCCGCGAGAACGGATTCGGCTTAAGACTCATAAACGCGCATAATTTCCGAGGGCTAGAAGAGGGCCGTTCACGGAACAATCGCGGCGGTGCATTTGAGTCGGGTGTGTCTTCGAGATCTGCCTCCATCGCGGTCCCTTTCTTTTAATTACCGTCTAGAGAGAAAGAGAGAGAAAGGGAGAGAGAGAGGAAGGAAATAATCTATCAGACGTCAATTAGCTGATATCGCCGATTTAATGGAAAGTCATTTGATCCACGTCAGAATGCCGCGTATCGCGGCGGAAATGATTTCACACCCTGTATAAAGAATCTCTACCGTACGGAAACTAGTTTCCGAGCGGGGTACACAACCAGTTTGCAGTTAATTAATGTTGCAATGCCTCCATCGCGGTCCCTTTCTTTTAATTACCGTCTAGAGAGAAAGAGAGAGAAAGGGAGAGAGAGGAAGGAAATAATCTATTAGACGTCAATTAGCTGATATCGCCGATTTAATGGAAAGTCATTTGATCCACGTCAGAATGCCGCGTATCGCGGCGGAAATGATTTCACACCCTGTATAAAGAATCTCTACCGTACGGAAACTAGTTTCCGAGCGGGGTACACAACCAGTTTGCAGTTAATTAATGTTGCAAGACCGGTAGCCCGCCCCGCCGCCTCGAAAGTATATGAGACGCAATTGCGTCTCGACAACTGCATCGCGTTGCACGCCAATTTATTATCTATTATTTATCTAAATCAGTAATTAACTGTAAAACCGATCGATTATGCGAAATCTATAAAAGTGCGAAAAGCTGAAACGCACGCAACTTTCTCCCAAGTAATTGTGTACTTAAGTAATTTGTGTGTGTGTGTGTATCTTAGGTTTATTAATTTTTTATTAGTTTTATTTTAAAGTCAAGGAAAACCTTTCTATATAGAATGCTCGCGTGCGTAAAATGCAATAATTATAGCAATTAAACATTCAAATTTCTATCATTTTGCGTATCGTCTAAATTATACTAGATTATTCCTACAAATTAACTTCTTATTCAGATAAAAATAAGATTATATTTTAAATGAATTTCATGCTGATTATTACCGATTCGGTTTAAAAATTGGCAGACCGTCTAAAGTTGGCAAATGTACAGTTACGAGGCACATACGGCCAGCGTTGTTTCATTGATAAGCGTTATCTCACGTTAATTATTCGACGAGCGTAAAAAGATTTAAGGGTTAAAAAACTTATGCTGCCAGCAAAAAGATTTTAATAAAAAGATTTTAATTAAAAAGAATAAATATAATAAGCTAAAATTTTGTAATAAGCTACAATCCTTCGTGAAAAATTCGAAAACTAACGCAAAAAAGATTTTCATTGTACTATAATATAGAATCATTGCAAAAGTATCTCTTATTTTTTTAATAAAAATTGTATTTTTCATTTTGCAGATAAAATCAATTAAAATTGGCGTGATACTTATATTTTGTGACAATAAGATTATATTTTAATTGGCAATTATATTTTATATAGCAATTATATTTTATAATTATATATTTTAATTAGCAATTTTTTAACTATTTTCTGTACTATAGTGTTCTTCATCTTTTTTGCAAACATATAATCTTTTCTAAGATTAAAAATTTGGAATGCAGATTTTTTTCGACGAGGCAGAATTTCATGAGATTGTGAAAAATTGTTGCATCGTTCGCATAACGATCGCCGATGACGAAATATTGCAAAGGATTCTATTTTACACAATATGCACTCATACGCACATACGGGCGTGGCGTGTCGTAAAGGAACGCGTTTCCCCGTTACGCAATCGTTCCCGATGACGTTCTCTATTTGTCGTCTCTCTCGCGTAAAGTCACAATTCACGGCTTGCGTATTTACACCCGTTATATATTATACGCGTGCCAGCGTCGCGACGTGGGCGGCGTGAAAGGAAGACGAAATTCCAAGGTCGTGCTTGGAAATACATGCAGATATCAAATGCGAGTCGCGCATTGTTATCATCGACAAGACTCGGCGATTATCTTGACCGTTAGTAAATATCTTGAATTTTCTGAATTCCTTTATAACGTAATCGCAGTTCGCACGCATGCACACACACACATATGCGCGCAGTTTTAATTGGTTTGAATATAATGCAATCTTATTGTTTCGAAGTCTTTTATTATCGCGTTCAAATTGATATTTTGAATTAAGAAATTCAATTTTGATAGAAATTTTGTCATAAAATCGAACAACGTTTAATAATCGATGGTATCAAATACGTTTCCAATTAAAAACATGTTCAAAAATCCTGTTCTTTTAATTTCACTCGATGGTCAGAACCAAAAACGTTATTATAGTTCGCGTACGATCGCTTGGTAAATATACACTGAAAAAATTGCGGTGCATTTTTGCCGATGCGGCCGCATTGTTGCAACGTTTGCCGATATATGCGCTCAGTCGTGACTTCGTTAAAATAAAAAGTTAATTTATTTAACTAACGGGAGACCCAAATTCAACAAAGAGAAGAACTAAAGATAAAAATGTTGAGGGGCAACTTTTTTAAATATATATCTTTTCAATAGGAAAAAAAGTAATTTTCCAAAAATATAATTTTATATCCACATTTCGATTAATCGATCTTAATTCAATATAACATGGCATAATGTTTTATAATTTAAAATATATTTATAGCATTAATAGTCGATTATCTTAAAATTTCTAACGAAATAATTTTTCAACGATTGCGTAAAGAGAAATAAAATTTTCTATTATATCTCTAAGTATTTTCTCTATCTTTCTATTAAATAAACATATTAAATAAAATTTTGATGCAGAATTAATATGACTTTCTTCCACATCTTGTTTTTAAATATTTATTATATAATATATAATAATTGTCGAATATGTTCGCAAAATCTCGAGGTGTGCGTAAATATTTTCCTTTATCTCCGTCATCGACCGTTACTTTCGACATCTAGTGTATCCGAATTCCTTCATAAACCACGAGCGATTTAATCGCGGACGCTTCGGAGCGGAGCGCGAAAGGATCGGAAACGGCGAACCGGAATCTCGGTTTTACGAACCGGAGTCGGTGTCCTATCATCGTTAAGCTGCGAAACACTCACTTTACGCTCTCCACGACCAATGAGATTCACGATGGTAACCGACAATACTGTTGCACTCGTCGGGCAAGGGAGCCAAGGGACGAAGGGCCACAGGACATGCGCGAGACGGAGCGCGCGGCGAAAAATGTTTAAACCACAAGAGTAAACATCGGACTGGCGAGAGACGACGCCGTATGCCGTGTATGAGACCATGCTGCAGCCAATCTTAATAAGCTGCTTTCACACCGAAAACAAGATGCATCGTGGGGATACAGGGTGCCTGGTTGGTTGGACCAGACAATCTGCGCCGCCTCGCGAACGCGGATGCCTTTTGACGTTTGAGATGTCTTTGTTTTATACAAAATATAAATTATATATATTAACATAACTTATAATTAATATACAATAAATTTTATAAATTATTGAAATGAACTGTTATTGTATTTTGAAACATGCTATAATAGAATTAAATTTTAGATATGCACATATATAGAAATTAAAAATTAAAAATATTTCACAAATATTTCATAAAGAAAAATAAGAAGAATAAAATTTACTACATTAAGAATAAAAAAAAAAAAGATTTAGTAGATTTTTATTCATGGAATATTTATAAAGTAATTCTAATTTTTTGTATTTATATGTGTACATCTAAAACTTATAACTTTATTATAGCATATTTTGTTTAAAAGGAAAAGGATAAAACTAAAGTATATTAAAGAGCACCTTCCCGAAGAAGATAATAATGTTTTCGAAATCATAGAAAGAGAAAGTATTTATATAAAACAAGCGATAGATGGGACATAACTTTGAAACGAAAGCTTATCCGAGGTTTGTCTTGGCCGCTGCAGACTCAATCGGATTTAGGCAGGTTATTAACGAGCAATCTCGGCGGAGCGATAATTTCGTGAAGGATCGATAGAATATTTATCAGCGGCATTCCCGAGTCTCGGCTTCTCCTCGCCTCGGCAATTAATCGTCGTCCCCCGAAATAGCGGCTCTCTCGTCAATATCGTAACACTGCCAGCTACCGGTCGACGACCCCCATGCAACTATGTAACCGATGTATTTCGAGTAAATATTCCAGATAAATCTAGATTTACCTCATTCGCGAGTGCGAGAGTCTATCCTTAGGCGAAAAACCGCGATAAAGCGCTAAAGTTGCAATGCGTTGCATTTTCCGCGGAATCGTGGCTGATTATTTTGCATTATACGCCGCTTTTTCCTAAACGATTTACATACTTATCAAGATACATAGAAAACTAATTTCCATTGAACTGGATATATCGCTCGCATTAATTAAAAATAATTGCGAGAATAATCATAAAAAAACATGCTATTTCTGTTATTTATTATTATCGAGTCTATTATTTATTGATTCACCGAGAAGTAAACGACACTTCTTTTTCACCTTATCTTGAAATATAATTTCAAATATCAGATTTTTATAAACGCGCGGGATGAAATGTCAGAAGTGTGATATAAAACATGACAATGACAAATGTACGTAAAAAAAAAAAAGATACCGTTCTTTGTCTCTAGCAAATTTATATAACTTTGTAAAAAGTGGAAAAAATGTAAAAAATGTACCTTGTAAAAAATTTTTTTAAAGTCACTAGAAATTTTTCTAAAAGGTTTTTGATTTAAAGTACTTGAAACCGACACTTTATTGATATAAAAACAATCGAAATTAAAGTGTCCTATCACGTCTCTGTGAATGCTGCTTAATCTAAATTCCGCACAAAGGCAGGCATCCGATGAAAAGGAACCTGCCGTCGGGGCCCGCATCCTCCCTCCAGGCCCGAACCTAATTCATCTCGGAGCCCCGCAGGTCCTGCTATCACCTTGCCTGTCACTAATGCGACACTTCTGAGAATTTCAGAAACGACGCATCTGTCATCCGCAGCTTGCTATGGTCTCACTCGACGTCCTTTTCTCAAATTGAAATGGAAAAATCTTTCTACATTAGCGGACTTAAGAGTGGAAAATTACTTGTGATTTATAAGTTTCAAACGATTCGGCGAGATTTTTAACGATCTTTGGAAAACTATGAATCTGCCTAAAATTTAATTTTTCTCGTATATTTTATATTAATAAAAAATATTTTTATACGCGAATATTAAAAGTATTTTTAAACATTATAAAAAAAAAAAAAAAATACTATTATTTCGCATACCATTTCTTTCTAATTTATTATATGGATCAAATTTATTTATGCCCCACTTTTAAAACTGACCAAGTGAAACGTTTCGCATCACATGTCTTTGCTACCTAGTTCCACTTCATAAACACGGTTTTAGAAAATTAGACCGAAACTGTGAAGGACATATTCAGTTGCTAAAACCTGGCAAATCGAGTCATGTGTGAACAAGATATATAAAAATAATGAGAATTTAAGAAAGTGAAGGAGCCAGAAAACGGTACCGAGTTTCTTAAGCCTTTCAAGGATAGCAAGCATATGCGTATCAAATAGTGCGAGTGCTGGAGTCTCTTTACGCAACTTTATTGCCTGGCATATACAGAATTTTATTGATATAAATAAACAAAATTGTATGCTGATTATCAAATATGTAAGAATTTTTGCTCCCATTTTTTTTATTATATATAGTAGATATATGTATTTAATAACGTTCTAAAAAGGGACCAGAATTTATGTAATGTACACGCAGTTGTGTAATAGAAATAGTATAAACTCAATCTTTCTTTCTTTTTCTTTTTGGAAAAATTTTTCTCGACGTCATTTCACATTTTTAATATTCAATCTTAAATATCATTGTAAATCAAATTAATTTAATCCTCAAAAATAAGATTATAAATTAAGATAAATTAAGATTCCTCACTAAAATTTATTAAATTAAAAGAAGCATATCTATACCGGTTTTCAACTTTGCTTTATAGATTTTCGAGTTCCAATAACATAAGCGAAAAAAAAAAAGATATCATTTCTATATTTCTTATGTAATCATCTCCAAATTATCTTAATGAAACGCGGAAATCTCAAGCCTCGGGAAAAATAACGCGCGCACGAAACAGTATCACCATTGTCACGTCGATCTCGAAAAACGCGCTGAAGTGCGGAATTTCATTGACAACGACAAAAGCGATCTACCGAACAACCGACACGATTCCGCACGAGTGAGCTTACTGTTTCTTCAGCGAGGCATGTGACGCTTCTTCCGATACTTCGACGGGATTCTTGCGAGGTACGCGGATCGATAGTACACACCTGTGTACAATCATCACCTGAGAAATACCGTTGTGGCTAGACGCCGCGCTACGGAAGCCGATGCAAACTGATTGATTCTTTTTATTGTATTTTTTTTTTTTATATTTTTAATACTAGAGCATCTGATTAATGCTCTGGTAATAAAATTAAGAATTTTACAAAAAGTGGAGTTGATCAGTTTGATTTCTGCAAGATTTCTCCGTTCGTTGCGCGAGATCGAGCGAGATCGTTTTCACGAAAACTAATTTCTTTTCCGGTAAATCTAACGCGATAATGAGAGATCTATGCTTTCTCAGTTTCGTACAGAAAAGAATCACTCGTGACTCACGCTCATGACTGCTTTATTCGCGTTTTTATTATCGCAACTCGAGAAAAAATGGATTTATTATATAAGGTCATATTAATAATTATATATAAGATCATATTTGGCCATATATAATTATATCCGAAATTTCGGATATTTATTTATTTATTTATTTATTTAAACGGGAAGATCCCTTTAGTATATAACAGTAGTTATTAACATCAGCAAAAGACACAGAAGAATAACAGTATAACAGATTACGGTAATAAAATGTTTAGTGCAAGCAAATGGCTAATGAATGTTTAAAAGAGTTAATAGACATCTGAAAAAATTATAATGGATATAATTATGTATGGCCAAATATAATCTTATATCTATTTTCTCTTGGGAACGCGAGCAATAGTTACGGGATATACCGCTGCTCCTGTTAATTGATAATGTTAGTTTCTCTGTGCACGGAAAAACTGGTGAAACGAGCCGTAAAAATATTAAATAGACATGCCTAGTAAATGCGTCGTAAGTAGTAAATAAATCGGAATAATTAATGACACGTAAAAAAGATTGCGTCAAATCGTTTGATTTTTCTGCTGGAAATAGTCACCCTCGAGATATCGAATACTTTAAATATCGTCAGATATATATCCTTGAATAAATCCTTGGATATATTTTTAACTATTTTATCACAAGATTCTCTTGACGTTTTAATAAATGAATCAAGAAAGTCGAAAAGAAACGTGAACTAATCGATGTTCCACATTTCCTTAACCTTATGATCCAATATTTTCAAAATAGATATCTTAATCAAAAAAGATAGCGAGTGCCTAAATATAGAATGAATCATATATATAATCCGATATTCTGATTATTTTTTACTAAAGCGATCTAATAATTTACTTTGTCTTCTTTCGATTAATGTATTATATAAAAGAAAAGAACCTACAAAAAAATATAATGTCTTTTAATTAATCTCTTTCTCTCTCCCTTAAAAATTCTCAAGATTACGCTGACATTTTTAAATAATCAGTATGATCGATATATGAGTCATCTAATGTATCATTTCCACGTACCTCATTCATCTGCTTGCAGGGGGAAGGCACTTTGGCGGAGAGTTCCCTCAGGAGGTCCTCCGAAGTGCTCCTCGCGACCTCAGCCATTCTTCCGGAATCGTCGTCCGCGCCACGTGCGGAATCGGAGGTGATGACGCTTTCCTCGCCGCAGCTGCCCTTCTCCCTCGACCGCTGTTCGTGCTTCGAGAGCAGCTCGCGTTGCTTCTGGAAGAACTCGGGCTCGCTGAAGCATTTCTCGAGGCTGGCGGCGCGCTGAAGGGTCGTCGGCGAGCTTGGCGTCGAGCGCGAAAATTCGAGCTCGTCCCGCAGTAAATTTTCCGCGCTCTTGTTGCATATTCGCGGTGGATCCTGATCGCGGAACGCTCTCCGTTGCCCCTTCGATACTTCGCACATCGCGCGCTAACCAAATAATGCTTTTTGTCGGGAGGAAGTTACTCGACGCGCGTCCAACGTCATTTTACGCGAACATTTCTCTCGGACGTGTCTGAAAGAAATTCAAAAATTATTCATCATATGCGTTATGAATTAATAAACAGAATCGTATGGCAAATGTGAAATTCGCGCCTATATCGATAGTTATTTTAAAATGTTATCGCACACACACATTTTTTAAATATATAATTTGCTGTACCGCGTATCCTAATATGTATATATATATATATATATATATATATAACAACATCAATAAATCTCGCCAATAGCCGCAATATAAAAAGCATCAATAATAAAATAAGTAACGCAATATTTTTCATAATTCCTTTAGTAAAATCTATAATTTACCATGATATATATATGTACATATATTTTACTTCTTCAACTATTTTCTGTATTAGACGGTATATAAAATTATAAAATAAAACTCTGTTTCAAATTCCGTGGTAAATGATAGATTTGTTTACTAAAGGAATTATGAAAAATATTGTGTTACTATTTTATTATTGATGCTTTTTATATTGCGGCTATTGGCGAGATTTATTGATGTTTTCGCATAATACACGGTGGTAAGCTTATCTCGAAACGGTTCGAAACACTACTACAGACATAGTACCGAAACGTGCGTTTCCGCCAAATAAATCGACCCACACATACTAAATATACTTCTCTGACGACGAATACATATCTCAATAATACGCGTGTAATCACAATTCGCTTGTTTCTCGCGTGCGTGAGAACTTTCGACGCAAATGAAAAGTGGCGATGCGATTCGCGCTAAAACGATGCCTAGTTTCAAAAGATTAGGTTAGGTTAGGTTAGGATCGTTATTGCGCGCGGACAAGATAATACGGCGAACAGGGAAATATGTCGTACATCGACACGTATACATACCTGTCGTTCAACGAGATCCTCGCCGAGGACGAAAGAGAGGCCAGCTATTCCGTCTGTCACCGTCAACACGACGCGCACAACCACCACCAGACGCGAGACTGGTGGAGGGACGGCCACCCCGCGTGCGTCATGCGGAAGGACATCTGTTGCCCCTTGCCCGCGACACCCCTCGATGAGCGAGAGATCTCTATCCATCTCTCTCTCTCGCGTACGCGGGATCGTTACGCTCGCACCACGCACGCGTGACGTACAGGGTCGCGCGTCGAGTAGGGAGAGCCCCGGTATCCTTGATGACAACGTCAACAAAAGTTGTATTTACCTGCCGGCAAAGAGAAATTAATTTCAAAACACGATAAAAAATTAATTTGAAATATAAGTTCAAGAAAAACTATTATATCTTAAAATAACGAAATAATGTTTTTCATAATATAATCTAAATTCTTGCAACAGGTCTGTTTAATAAAATGTTCCTGATTTTGCGAATTTTATTAATCTTCTTTTCATCGAAACATGAACTTTTACTTCAATAATATGCATATTATGTATCATGTATAAAATTATTAATTTATGTAAAGTAAAGTACAAGGATGCATCCCATGCAGAAAGGTCTTCTAAAAATTATTTACGTCACTGGTGCTTTTACATCTATCTTTCTCTCTGTCTCCTTCATCCATTCCCCTCTCCCTTTTACTCTTCTACCTCCCTTTCCCTTTATTATTACCATCTTCTCTCTCTCTCTCTCTCTTTTACTCTATTCTGTGCTATCTGCTTTCCTCTCTCTTCTCAGTTATCCTTCGCCCTTTTCATCCCCTTATCTACCCAATTCACGCTCCCTTCCTCTCTATCATTTCTTTTTATTTACGTTACGCCTTTCTTTCTCTTTCTCTGCGCTATGCTTTCGATCTTCTCCATAAAAAAAGTTGTGGGAAACTCGTGAATTATGCCGGGGGGCACGTAGGCGAGACGACGAGGACGGCGTCGCGACGACGCCTAAAATGCTTGTGCGTCAATCGATCCGCGACGTTCGCCAAAGGAAGAATCCTTCGGTCGCATTTCGCGTCTTTATTAATCGCGAAAAATTCATTTCGTCTTTTGTATTCATTGATTTCATTTTTTGGAAATTGTAAAATAAAACCACTGTCCATCTACATATATACAAAATGATTTCGTTAGAAATTATAACATCTTTGTGTCTTTTACATACGGATTTTGATAATAATCTTGCAAATTGTCTGTCATGTCTAAATGTCTTCACCCTTTTTGACAATCTACATAATGAATTAGTACACACACAATAAATATTCCAATTTGAATATTGCTTAAAGATAATTTTTTTTTTAAATTTGTGTTACTTCGAATAATCAAGCGCATAGAACAATGAATTCTCGTTAATAAGATATTATAATATTCATTATTTAAATTCAAAAATCTAAGAATACATATATATATATATCAGATTGAAATTACTATTATGCATTTATTTACAAGTTATGCAATCTCATGTTATTTAATTCTAGTCAAACTTACAAATTTTATCTAGATATATAGCCCCCGATATACAGCGCATATATAAAGTCTTATACAAATATTTACTACATTTTGCACAATATATAAACTATTTAAATTATAAACATACTACCGTCCGGGTACTTTTGCATAGCTGTGTATATATATACATGTATATCTTAAAAATATGTATCCAGAAGAAGGGATATAATATTTATAATTTAATACTAATGGAAAACATTTAAGCTTGGTGACATTCTTTAGTCGTCCGTTAATAATCAAGTCAAATATGTGTTCTGAGCTGTTTTAATCCAAAAATATTCGATTTTGAATCTATTCTGAGAGTAGATTTAAAAAAATTATATTATGAAAATAATGTGGCTGATAGAGTTTGAAGTAGCATATCAGTGATATGTCAAACTTATTAATAAAACGCAATTGCATAAAAGACTTTACAAGTGACCAAGAAGAAGCAGGAATAAATAAATCAATAAATATTCAGACTCCTGCGGACTGTAAATCAAATGTAATATCTGAAAAAAACAAAAATAACCACCGATTCTATGAAAAATTAACTGGACCAAACTATTGATTCTAAAAAAAAAACGAAGTGAGATATAAATTATTATTTTCGAACGTTGCAAGTTTTTGTTTCTATAAGTAATATCTATCAGCGACATTAAAAAATAAGAAAAAAGGAAGAGTTTAAAAATATGTGAACATAGAAAAAATATATATATACGTATAGTATAAGCACATTCCATTGGCAATTTATACAATAAAACAATACAATAATTAGTCCGACTTATAAAAATAATTACCTTAAAACTATTTTTTGTGATTTTTAAAATTAAGCAAGCAGAAATTAAACAACAATCTCCTATCGAATCCGACACGATGTTGACGTACATTGTCAATATAAGAATAATTGCGGAAATCGAGAATTGTTATTGAAAGTTACACAAGATATGTAAGCACAGACAATAAATATAGAAGATCAGATATTATGCGATGTATGTTCGAAATTAAACCGATAGAAAAATGTGTGAATATATACCATGATTCTTAACTTTCTTATTTGCGGGAATTTTGTCCGCTCGATGACATTCCTTCAAACGTCGTCTGTTTACAAGCTGACTATAAATACGTGTTCTGCACAGCTGTTTAATTTGTACTGTCAGAATAATTCTTCTTCGTCATCTCTTTTGTAAGTATTTTTTGCCATTAATATATCTTTTTCCAATTCCTTAAAGAGACTTTCAGTTAAAAGATACAAATATATAAAAAAATGTTGTGTGATATTATTCAGTATATTTATAAAATCTTTTCTAAGATCTTTATGTATATTCTTGTGTGTCTCTATTACATATTATAGTTACGAATAAAAAGATGGAAACATCATAAAACCGCGAGAATAATCTTTATCTTATGATATTGCAATCTTTACAATCATATAACGTAATTTCATTCTTGTTTCTGCTTTTTTTCGTAGGTTATTATCATGTCCGAAATAAGAGAAAAAATTAAACAGTACCTTCAATCAAAAAAAAAGCTGGACCGAATAGCACGATATGTTTACATTAAAGATCGAAATATACGTATCGCGGCAGAGCGTTACGGAGTTATATATACGCATCTTCAACAAAAAGTCGACATCATAAAAAGATTGTTGAACGATTTCAAACTAGGATGTGCGTTGTATAGGGCGGTACAAAATGTGTTAAGTGCAAAAGAAACTATAACCGAAGCTGCAATACACTATCAACTTGACCCCAAGATTTTAAGTAAAGAAATTAATCAACACAAAAAATTCGGGAGAAAATCGTACATATATGATAAACCTGTAGATGTTAATACAGGAATTTTCACATTTGACGAAGAGTTATTGTTACTGAAGCGTTTATCTGAAAAGAAATGGGGAAAGAAATCTTTATATTGTGCTTGTCAAATTTGTGCGATGGAATTACTTCTAAATCTAGCTTATGAGCTTGCCCGAGAAAAAAAAAAGCGATATCCTGAAGCATGGTATAAACATAAACGAGCTGATATAGACTGGCTAATAAATTTTGAAATGATACACGGTATTAAACTTTCAATAATGTTTTCATCTAAATGTAAAAAAGAATTATCTTAATCTTTAATAATCTTTGTTATTATTTCATAAGAAAGACATATTTTGGAAATAAGTAAAACTTGCATGAAAGATATTTTAATTTACCACAAATTTTCAATTAATTGATTCGGCGTGAAGCGATCACGCAAACATCTTAGAAAGTATCCACTGCTTTCAGAAGTTATAAATCAATGAACCTATGAAATAGATTGATTAGAAATACATAATCCTTAAAGAAGAGACTCTCACAGAATTCGCCAATTCTGTAAATGACTAGTATATGGACTTATTGAAATCAATTAATTGTAATTTATAATATTTTAGCGTTTTCAGTGAAAGAAAATCGTTAAAAAAATGCAAGAAAAAGAAAAAGAACACAAAATTTCTATCAGATAATAAATTGAATCTCAAAATATAATATAAATCAATATTTTTGCATATTACTTCGTTTGTTGATATAAATAAAAAAAAAACGCTTTCCATTTCTCGAAAGCACATGTAATCATGTTCTCTCTCTCTCTCTCTCTAATCAATGTACTAGAAAATTTATAAAAAGCAATATTAATATCGACAGTAAAAATAATGATTTATAATTCGATGAATAGAAGTATAAAATCGCATTTGAACAATTGTAATTACAGTAACATCCAAATAGGAGAATTTTATGATATAATCCATTCGTTATTTTTAAAATTGTAAATAGAAAACGTAAAAAAAAAGAATTTACATTATATATTTATATACTTAAAAATCTTTTTTTATGCGTATTGACCATGTTTCTCGAACTGTCATGATAATTGTATATGATCGTAACATGTAATAAAATGTAGTAAAAATATTATAAAATCATGTAAAAAAATATACAAAATTGTATATGTATAAAAACGATTGTTCATATATATATCATGTTATATATATATATATTAATCTTAAAAATTACGTATGTTTAATTTTTTCAATCTTTTTAATAATCTAGTGGCACAACATAGTGCAACAATGCAACAAATAATCGTTTTTAAAGATAATTACTTAAATATAATAATTTTTCGTAACTTTTCTTGAAAATAACATGTTTGAATTGAATATATAAATAGATATACTATGAACAAAATGGATTTTTATATATACGGCAATTAAAGCGATAAATGCAAAATCCATTGTAAATTCTCACGACGATGGGAGATAAGTAAAAAATGTAATCGTGTCAAACATATATATATATATATATATATATATATATATATATATATATATGTTCTGTAATTTTAATGTTTACTTTATAAACTATATGTTGACAATGATTGACACTATATCTTTTTATTTATCTTATCTAATATTAGATTAAATAACCAAAATCTGAATACCATGTGTTAATAATTAATGTTGACATATAATATAAAATTATCTACAAACAACAATTGTATCTGTTAATTCCTTGCAAAACAATATCTTACATCAAATTAATTTGTTAAATGGATTGTCGTTATAGCTTGATAAATTGTGTAAAAAAGATTAACGTATAAATAAATTATTGTCCTGAGTTTTATATAGAATTATGTAAAATTCGAAAGAGAAGTTATGTATTTTTCAGGTCATATAGAAAAAATGTATTCATCTAGAGACCGAATCTGAAAGCATATACGATTTACTTTACGAACACTAACGGGGGCTTTAAGTTAGGCCGTTTCGTGACATTATTTCAGTTGCCTTCTGTTTACAACCAGACAAGTACGTATCGTTCCAAACAGTCATATAATTCTTATCCCGAAATATTTATCTTAGGATCTATTTTGTAAGTATACGCTAATTATATCTTTCTCTGATTTTATAGAAGTATGTATAAACAGTCAATTATGAAAGCATTTGCAAAAGCGCCCAAAATTTGGCAGATTGATTTATTATTTCTTCTGAATATTTACTCCAAATCTGAGCACATGTTTTTAAACGATTTAAAAATTATGTAATTTTTTTGTATTTATTATTATAAGTATTATTATATAATTATTAAATTATTACAATTTATTATTATAAAAATTTGTACATAACAATACTGACTGATAAATTTGATAAAGAAGAAATACTGCCATATTATTAATATTGACAAGACTCTAACGTACATTTAAAAACCGCGAAACATAATATCGATCATTAAATGTCTCTAAGAACGATTTCTATCCAAAAAATTTTTCCTGCTTATTCTCTTCTTGTTTTTTTTGCGTGAATATTTACATTTAGATATTTACTTGAATTGATTAGGAGAAATAGTAATTGCAAATGTTTTCATAAATCATAACATTAAAAGCCATATTACATATGCGATAAATTAACTATGCATAATTCACATCTATCTATTTGAAGTTCTTGATAAATCTTTAAGAAATACATTGTTTTTAAACATCAATTCTAATTTTTGAGTAATATTGCATGTCTTTGTTTCTATTATTAATCTACAAAAAAATTGTGTTATAAATATTCAAATAAACTGCAATACTCTGTATAAATCTAAATATTTTTTATATCATATAGATATATTTATAAAACTCTCTCTTTTTGTTTCACAAAATATTCTCAGTGACTGTACAATCATAGACAAACAAATTGAAATATTGTAAGATGTAAGAGGTCAAATCTTATTATTTTCATCTTATAATATTATAATCTTTTAGTTTACGATTATATAACAATTTTTTTCATTTCTGCTTTCTTCATAGGTGATCATAATGTGGAAGACCGAAAACAGGAAGAATGTTATAAGATATCTTATATTAAAGCCGAAGCTCGATATAGCAGCGACACGTGTTATAAATGAAAAATTAGATATAGATAGCACAGCAACAAACTACGGACTTTACAGTAATATTCTTAAACAAAAAGTCAACATCTTAAAAAGATTGAATGATTATTTCGAAGAAACTCTTTTATATGAAAATGCAGTAAGAAGTGTTATGTATAATTACAAAACTCTGCCAGAAGCAGCAACATATTACAAACTTAGCACCAAAATTATTACAAAAGAAATTAATCAATATAATAAATTATGGATGGCTGGTAAAACGAAAGGTCCGTACGAATATGACAAACCCTTAGATGACCAAGGCAGAGTTTTCACATTTAAGGAAGAGCTATCGTTATTGGATGACTTATGTGAATGGAAATGGAAGTCTGCATCACCGTGCACTTGCCTCATTTGCGCGATGGTAGAACTACTCAGTCTAGCTTATCAGACTGCTCAAAAGAAAAATAAATTATATCCTGGAACGTGGGATATATGTCAGCAAGCGGATGGAAATTGGCTGATAGCTTTCGAGATGGCGCACAGCTGTAGATTTTCAAAATTATATCCTCATTACAACAATAACGTACAAGAATTAGACGAAGCATGTAAGAATAAACAACAACCCTCATCATTATGTGATGAGAGCAATACTTTTAAGATACCAAGTAGTACCCAAGTAGTACCCTTTCGTAAAAGAAAGTTTAATAATTCGCTCAATATTGATGAAGCGACTACGCAAACATCTCAGATAACAATATCCACTGTTGTTCCAAATCACCAGAACACCAGTGAATTAAAGAATTTATTATTGTCAGATATCTCGATAAAGTCGGAGAATAAAGAAGAAACAGCATCTGCCAGTTTTCTAAATGATCAATTTGAGAACACGCCGGCGCCGCTTGATTTAATAAATAAATTAATAAATAAAGTCGAGGTAGCAAGTAATTACAACATTTCGGAAAAAGAAAATTTCGATCCATCGCAAGCTTACAACTCTAATGTAACATTTTAAAAGATAACATGCAATCTCCATGGAAATGATTAGCGATGAATGAACGGTTTCATAAAATTACAGAAATTACAACTATTTTTGCATAAAAACAAATCCTTAAAGAAAAGATAACGTTCCGATTCCATGATAAGCCAATAAACCTATTTAACGCTTTAAAAAAAAACACACAATAGAAGAGGGGAGAAGGAAATATATACCAATATGACAGATCATTAGATCACCCAAATTTTCACATTTATAAGGAGGAATTTTCATTATTAAAATCCTTAAATTTTGGGAAAGTTACTATTTTGCAGTTGTGCACTTTACGCGATGGAAAAATTGTTGGATATAGCTTATCAATTTGCTCGAGATAAAAAGAGAATATCCGCAAACATGGGATATTGAGAAAAGAGCGACTGCAGGATAGGTAATAGGTTTCAAAATGACATACAGCAGTCTAATTCCGCAGTTAGTTTTGAGTAATGAATGCTTCAGATCTTCAGTAAATCGAACTTTCTTGTTTTTGTTTTATTATGAGGAAGAAAGAGAAAAAAAAAAGGAAGAAGTTTCTAAATTACTATTATATTGAGAAAAAAAAGTTATTAACTTGACTAAATGCATTCAACTGATTATTATTTCTTTAATTGAAATATTTAAATATTTGAATTAAATACGATATATTAAATCTAACATGACGTATATCTGATTTAATTACATTTTTAATATTCCAATTTAAAAAATGATATAAAATATCAATTTAAAAAATGATACAAAATATCAATTTAAAAAATGATACAAAATGTAATCAGTTAAACGCATTTAGTCAAGTTAACAGCTTTTTTTTCTCAGTGTAATAGAATCAGAAACATACACAATAACTCAAAAGTCTCACCTTGAATTTTCTTTTTCTGCAATGTTGAAAAAATCTCCGTGTATATTGTATCTCCGTATAAATGTTTCAAATATTAATATTCATAATTTTTCTGAAAATGACTGGCAAGCCTACAGATTTATTGATGACTAGAAATGATACTTGGAAAAAAAAAAGACCATTGTACCTGTAAATTCTAAAATTTATTATTCATCGACTTGATTCCATTTTTTCCAAATGCAAAATTATATATAATCTTACATTCTACCAACTTATATACATATTTTACTATTTACGTCATGTATATGTATTTGAACCTTTTCCAACTTACTTCACAAAATATTTAGTACGCTCGAATTTTTCAATCATTTCTGTAATACTACTAAATTTTATTACTTCTAGTTTTAATGTTTTAAATAATAAAATATTGTATCGCAAGCATTGAAAAAAGCGTTTCTTGAGATTTATTTTCACCACAAAATTTATTTTAAGATGTAGCCACGTTTTAAAAACTCTGGCGCCATCATGCGTCATCGTCGGCGAACATGTTTTCGCTGACACTGACTTATCGAGGTCTCCTCGACGAAGCAAAGCGATAACCTGTCGTGATAATCAGCGATAACCGGTATAGAGTTTTACCAGCTTTACGTTCACCGCCGTGAAATCTTTTCTCTTTCTGTCCCCCTTCTGATATCGGGATTCAAGGTATATTTTGAAAGAGATATGATGCAAGCCGGTCTATGGAACTTGGTCACCACCTCGATCAGGGTAAGTCGCGTATAAGAAGATATCCGATGATCATCTCGTTCGCATCTCTATCGTGCGAGTGATATTTTTCATTTAGGTATCTCTTTCGTAACGTTTTGTGGGACATTTCATCGAGCATCTTTTAATTTATTTGAGAGAAATCTTTTTAGTTATGTTTGCACTGATCGTCTTTCAGATTCTAAGAATTTGATAAGAATTTATTAAATTTATATCGCAACGTAAAGATATTTTCACAGATTGATTATGTCATTGCTTTCCCTATATATTAGTTTCCATTGGATCTGTCTTTTTAGTTATGCTATGTCAATTACTCTATATGTATTCAAACTAATAAAATGGTGAAGAGAGAAAAATTGAAAGAAAATGCAACAAAAATAAATAAAAATATAATGACAGCAGAATGATAAAAGACTTTAAATATCATCATTTATATTATAATGTATATATACTTTCATTTCTCTCTCTTTTCGCGAATTACCAGATTTCTTTCATTTGAATATAGTTATCTATACATGAGCAAATATATGTTATAATATTGTTTTTGTTTTTTTATAGCCGACATGCATAAAGCGTGTCCTCCCGGGCATGACAGCTGCCCAGCAGCGCAGGTACGCAAGTACAATAGATACAGATATAGTCGTGATTGGGGCTGGTCCAGGTGGATATGTAGCAGCGATTAAAGCCGCGCAACTGGGCATGAAGACAGTATGTGTAGAAAAAGGTCCTACTCTAGGAGGCACATGTCTTAACGTTGGTTGCATTCCTTCGAAATCACTTTTAAACAATTCACATTATTATCATATGGCACACAGTGGAGATTTGGCAAATCGTGGAGTTGTTGGTATGTGATTAAAGTAGATAGATCTTCTATCAGTAACCGGATTGTAATAATATCATAAAATTTTGATGTTTTTACAGTATATTGGTATGTGATTAAAGTAGATAGAGAGAGATCTTCTATCAGTAACCGGATTGTAATAATATCATAAAATTTTGATGTTTTTACAGTATCAGATGTTCAACTCAATCTTAACAAACTTATGGAACAGAAATCTAATGTGGTCAAGGCGTTGACCAGTGGTATAGCAGGCCTATTTAAGAAAAATAAAGTCGAGTGGGTCAATGGCCATGCAAAAATTACTGGCAAGAACCAAGTCACTGCGCTAAAATCTGATGGATCAGTGGAATCGACGATCAATGCTAAGAATATTCTGATAGCGACCGGTAGCGAAGTTACGCCTTTTTCTGGTATCGAAATTGACGAGAAGCAGATTGTATCCTCGACAGGTGCATTGTCGCTTAACGAAGTTCCCAAGAGACTCATTGTCATCGGAGCTGGAGTCATTGGATTGGAATTGGGCTCGGTCTGGCAAAGGTTTGTTTTAAAAATATACTTTATCGAAGAAAGATAATTGTTGCATTCTTGCTAATTATCATTTTTACAGACTGGGTTCCGATGTTACGGCCGTTGAGTTCATGCCGACAATAGGCGGTATAGGTATTGATGGAGAAGTCAGTAAAACGATGCAGAAGATTCTAACCAAGCAGGGTCTAAAGTTTAAACTAGGATCCAAGGTTACAGCTGCTAGCAAACGTGGTAATGAGATCGTAGTTTCCGTTGAAGACGCGAAGAATTCTAATAAAAAGGAAGACTTGGTGTGTGACGTATTGCTAGTATGCGTCGGCAGGAGGCCGTATACGCAAAATCTAGGTTTGGAGGACATGGGCATCGAGAGGGATGAAAAAGGAAGAATACCCGTAAACAATCGATTCCAGACGGTAGTACCTAAGTAAGTACAACTTTTTAAGTCGGCAATAAAGCGCCATTTGTTTTTAATTTCCTCTGTCTATAACTTAATGATTTCGATGATTTTAATTGTTGTTTTACTATCGTAATTTAATTTACAGTATCTATGCTATTGGAGATTGCATTCACGGACCAATGCTGGCTCATAAGGCCGAGGATGAGGGAATAATCACAGTGGAGGGTATTGCCGGAGGTGAATCATCGCTTACATCTTAAATATAATCTTTTCTTTTCTCATATTTGATCCTTAATAAAATATAAATTATTCTAACTTACGATGCAGGCGCGGTTCACATCGACTACAACTGCGTGCCGAGTGTAATATATACGCATCCGGAAGTGGGTTGGGTTGGTAAGACGGAGGAAGATCTGAAGAAAGAAGGCATCGACTACAAAATTGGCAAGTTCCCATTCATGGCGAACTCGCGGGCGAAAACAAATTTGGAAACGGACGGTTTTGCTAAAGTACTCGCCGACAACAATACGGATAAGATCCTAGGCGTACATATGATCGGGCCAAGCGCGGGCGAGCTCATCAACGAGGCGGTTCTCGCAATGGAGTACGGTGCCAGTGCGGAAGACGTTGCCCGCGTATGCCATGCACATCCAGTAAGTATTTAATATTGATTTACGAGAGAGTTTTACTTTGTACATGAGATTCCTTCGATTTTTTTTTATATATATATCATCTAGATATTTTCTAAGGACTTTTCGAATTTAATATCATTATTGAGGAAGAGTGTAAAAAAATCTGAATTAGATTATTATACTTGCTATGCTTCCTAATGTGAATCTGTTTTACAGACATGTGCTGAGGCACTCAGAGAGGCTCATCTGGCAGCTTATTTTGGCAAACCCATCAACTTTTAAATTACTACAGAGAATAAATGACTCATTACACTTGTTAGTTCATATTTTCACTTTGCGTTTAGCACTAAACGTGTCCGTTCTAAACTTTACTGGGATTGTATATTGCACGGACAAACACGTTTAAAATCCACGCTGAATGCACCATGGGAATGTACAGCCCATTTGACATCTCATCGTAGCCTCAATCTAGTCTACGTATCAATGTCATACATTGGGCAAATTGTAGCGCGTTGTCGCTTAATCGCATAAGAGATTGTAAATAAAAGTTTGAAACTATTATGTGCAGAGGTAATGATCAATTTGTCTCTGCCAAGTAATTAGTGTATTTATTACGAATAAATAAAAGATGTGATTATAACTAAATCCTTCAAATCGTTCATTTTAAAGACAAAAAAGTTAAAAGATTATACAGCATACACAAAACCGAATTTAAAGTAAATAAGATTTTTAAGCAAATCATATTAGTTTAAAGAGAAAAAAATTCTCACGTATTTTAAAAAGAAATTTGTTTTCTTAAGAAAAATTACTGAAAATTTTACTTTCTTTCATAAGCTTTAAAGTTTAAATCAATTCGTTATATTTGCTTATGATTTCTAAATTTAATTTTAATCATGAATGCATTCATTTTGACTATAAGATAAAAAGTAATTTCTAATGTTTTTTAATCACATTTCTTAAAGTTATTTTTTTTGATTGATTTGATTACGCGAAGCTTTCATTAGTATGTTTTTTTTACATGAATGGACAATGGACTATCTTTCGTGTTGATCAACAGAACGTACGCGCATGCGTGCTATGACGAGTCTCATGTCTCGTGTCTCAGTCTCACGCCCTCACGCGTGCATAAAAACCGAATGGAAGGGAAGAATAACGGTGATTGACATCGCGTCTATATAACTTGTCATCGCGGAACAAGTGTTTTTATTATAACAAGCTCTGTCAAAGAGAACGAATTATTATCCAATGCGTTCACAAAGCTACGCAAGAATTAAACTCAAAATTTCCATCGCTCATCGAAAGGGCTAGAACGGAAATAAACCGACGCTAAATCTGAATCATTAACCTCTCTGGATGCTTCAGAAGTACAAGATTAGACGAAAAACTGGATTAAAGTACGTGATTTTATCCTAATGGGAATATGAGGTTTGTACTTATGATGTTTTTTCTTGGACGAATAAAGCGTATCTAATCTCAAAGTGAGATATTTATGATTCCTTCGTGTTGCTTACAGCTAACCTCAACATGAGCTATAACAAGAAAGTCGCATACTTTTATAACCCGGAGGTGGGTAACTTCCATTACGGGCCGGGCCATCCCATGAAGCCCCATCGGCTGTCCGTGATCCACAGTCTGGTGCTCAACTATGGTCTCCATAGGAAGATGCAGATTTATCGGCCGTACCGTGCCAGTACCCACGATATGTGTCGCTTCCACTCGGAGGATTATGTGGAATTTTTGCAACGCGTTACTCCACAGAATCTACAAGGCTACACCAAGTACCTGAGTCACTTTAACGTGGGCGACGACTGTCCCGTGTTCGACGGTCTCTTCGACTTTTGCTCCATGTACACTGGCGCATCGTTGGACGGAGCTACAAAGCTGAATAATAACTGCTGCGACATCGCCGTGAATTGGAGCGGCGGTTTGCATCACGCCAAAAAATTTGAGGCGTCCGGCTTTTGCTACATCAATGATATCGTGATCGCTATTTTAGAATTGCTTAAGTATCGCGCCCGAGTGCTGTACATTGATATCGACGTTCATCACGGAGACGGCGTGCAGGAGGCCTTCTATCTAACCGATCGCGTCATGACCGTGTCGTTTCACAAGTACGGCAATTACTTCTTCCCCGGTACCGGCGATATGTACGAGATTGGCGCCGAGAGCGGCCGATATTATTCTGTAAATGTACCGCTCAAAGAGGGTATCGACGACGGATCATACATTCAGGTCTTTAAGCCCGTCATATCCCACGTGATGGAGTTCTTTCAGCCGACGGCGATAGTACTTCAATGCGGTGCCGATTCCCTTGCGAACGATCGACTCGGTTGCTTTAGTCTCAGTACGAAGGGTCACGGCGAGTGCGTGAAATTCGTGAGGGACTTGAATGTACCGTTGTTGACTGTTGGCGGAGGTGGTTACACACTGCGAAACGTCGCTCGATGCTGGACCTACGAGACTTCATTACTCGTTGACGAGCAAATCAGCAATGAGTTACCATACACCGAGTACTTGGAGTACTTCGCGCCGGACTTCAGTCTACATCCCGAGGTCGTGACCAGACAGGATAACGCCAACAGTAAGCAGTACTTGGAAGCGATCACACGACACGTCTACGACAATCTCAAAATGATTCAACATTCGCCGAGCGTGCAAATGCAGGACGTCCCATGCGACGCGTTGCCGCCCGAAGAGGAGAGACAACCGGAACCGGATCCGGACTCGCGACAAAATGCACAGGACACGGACAAGATTGTAGAGCCTGCGAATGAGTATTACGCTGGTGACAAAGATCAGGACAAGTTAGATGTAAACGATTCGTGATAAAGACAGTGTAAGAGGCTGTAAAGCTACTCGAAAATATTCAATTCGATCTTTTGTATGATCCACAGATTATACGTGAGATTGGAGAGTTTGATATTAATTAATCGACAAACTGCCAAGAAATGCCGGGAAGTAATCTTTTTTTATCTCTGATTTCAAGATAATAAACTTGATAAACTATTGCTTAGTATGAAATCTGAACTTTTTCGAGATTTTTTTATACATTAGACATGACTAACGAGTATTATTGAATGCAATATAGATGTGAGGCAGATATGACGCAGATATGTAAAAGAATTGTACATATAAATATTCATTTTGTAATAATAAAACATGCATATTTTAGTCAAATCTTGCATAAATTTTCAGTGAACAAACATATAAAATATGCATATGTATCATAGATAACGAAATGTGTTTATTCGATATTGCTATTAAAAGAAGGAATCCATTTCTTAATCGAAGAAGTTGCGCGATACTATATTTTTTAATTAGGATATTTGATCTTAAATATCCATTAGGCAAGTTTATTGTTCTACATCAGACAGTGATATCCGTATTGTCTACAATAGTACAACAACGATGACGAGGACGATATTAATAGCGATAATAGTGTAATAATAGTAATAGCAATAACGATAACGTTTGTATCTCTGTCTTGGGGCTATCTCGCTATATCACAGAGAATTTAACCTTCATACGATATAATTGTTCCTTTTCTTTTTCCCTATCTGTCTACTAAGTAGAAACGCAAAACGATTCTGCCATGGGAGTATGGATGTGGGGGAGGGGGAGGAGAAGCGGATCTCTCCGCTCGGTGAAAGCACACTAAATGCGCGACTAATTACAATAAATTAAATCTCTTAAATTAAGGCGCTTTGTGTTCTGTACATTCGTATTTTGTAAACTCTACAAAAAGTCTCTTTCGAAAAATAATACACATATAAAAATACTCACGGTACGAGGAACGCAAATACTCTTTACGGTTCGATCCACTCTTGCAGAAAAACGGTGCAAAAAAACTACGATGCAGAGACAATGCGTGGTATGCTCTTCGCAAACGCGCTGGGGTTCGCCTGAAGAATATTGCGCATAACTTGCAGAAGACTATTCACGAAGCTTACGGTTATTATTATTCTTCTTTTTTCTCTTTTCTCCTTTTTAAATTTGCCGTCGTCCACGTTCTTTACAAAGCGCGTGCGTATGCGTATATATCCATATATATATATCGTACATTTTACGATTTTACGATACTATATACAGCGCGTACAACAAGGGGATATAATTATTAGGCAGTGCTGATTCAGCGATCCTTGATAAATCTCTGGACAAATCTTTCTGTTTCATATTTCTTTCCTTTCTGTTTTGTCCTACAACATTTGTTTGACTAGATGCTGTTCTCGCTCATCTCATGATTCTAAGAGCATTCGATGGGTACAATTAGAACGTATCTGATAGGCAATATAACAGAAGAGTAATCAGTTACGTTTCGAAATGCTTGTAAATGCTGGTCACGTACGTCATGACCTGTTGCCAATCAGGTCGCTCGAGTTGACACATTTCACCAATGTTCTGTGAAAAAAATAATTTTCGTTAATCAGTCCGCGATATTACGAACGATTCAAGGATAATTTGTCGATTAACTTACCAAAGTAGTAGGTATGCCGACACTCTCAGCAGCAGAGAAGGCGATCGAGAAGTTTCGTCGCTTTTCGACCGGCGTCAACGTGTCGTACGGTACCTTGCGCGGCAAATAGGAGTGCAGAATCGCGCACAATGCTAAACCGTCATTCCAGGAACTACTGAAGTTAGTTATATCGATGTTTCGATAGCCTATCGTCTTATTTTGACACCACTTGAGCAAGGCATTACGTTTGGATCCGCCATTTTTGACTAAACCGCACAGGGGATCCTTGCGCTCCGACAGATCAGTGACGCTGTTTCGACGCACAAAATCGATCGCCTTGGCGTTCAAAGCGGCCGAGTCCAGCAGCTCGCCCGAATTCAAAACCACAGGCGTCGACTTTGTCTCTGCGTTTTAAAAATTGAAATACTCGATTAGACACGGAAAGAATTTCTTTTCCTAAAACGTGTAAGAGTCTTCACATGCTTTTGTATTTTTATATCATACAAACATTTTACGCTTATATAAAATCTTAACTTGAAAATTACCTGATACTGGTTTCTTGGCGATTGTAGATTGCGTCTTATTATTATTGGTCGAATTCGCTGTGCAGATTAAATTATTGATCTGTTGTTGGTCCCTGAGGGGAGCCTTCAAAGAGATAATATCTGTGGTCCCAATTGAATTAAGAGATGATGTAGAACTGCTACGGCTTCCAGGCCCTAAACACGTAAAATAATCTTGTTTTCTTCCTTCAAATCATTGCATTACAATGGCTGTTTTTATTTTCAAAATATTACAATAATTTTAATAAAAAATACATTTTAATGATTTATATAATATTTTATATTTTTTTAGTAATTTAAAAACAATATCGTAAACAACATGTATTACAATTGACAATTAAAACTGTACGAGTTCTAAAAATTGTATTGTACTCACCAGCTTTAGCCTGTTTCGTGGCATTCTCAATGCTTTCGATTAGACATTTCACAGAAAGCCTAGAGTCCTGACGTGTGATATTGGCTTTTCTACGAGCAGCTATCTCCTGCTGCACACTCGTCAACACAGACTGCTGAGTTTCCGTCGGTGTACTGGCTGGCCTTGGAGGAGGCTGTTGTATTATCTTCTGGTTAGCTGAAAGATTTTTAATTTGCTCGTTACATTTATCGCGAATTGTCTCGCGCGCAATTAATTCCGAACAATAACAGAAGCGACAAGCAATAAATAAAGTTTGTACATACATAAAATAAAGCGCAAGGTTGTGTGGTTGACATTTAAAATATTTGGATTTTAAAAGGTTTCTTAATTTACGATAGTTTGCACACTCGTACAGATTAAATGAATAAGGACAAAGAGATCGATGACAAAAACATAAATAAAGCGAGTATATTGTAGCGTAGAGAATTTAGGAACACAAAAAAGCCGGGTAACAGTCAACCATGGGGACAACGTGAGCAATACAATATATATACGAAGATACACGAATCTGTTGTATTTTTTGCCTAGATCGAGGAGCCAGGACGGACAATAGAATCGAACTTCTGCGATACAAGCGTAGTCGCGATTCCCACACTAACAGAGCGACTTACGGTCGCAAGATTTGCTTATTTGTGGGCGCCTTCCCGATGCCGTCCTCAATTCAACATCCTCCATGATCGTCTCAAATTTTTCTCTCAGGGATGACGTTCGTCCCATCGGCGGCGGTTGATCCTTACATCGATCCGATTCCAAATCGGTGCTCTGCGTTGTCTCATTCATTATGCAAAGTTTATTTTCGGAAGGAGCCACTTTCTCGATTTGAGAATCGTCTTCGCTTGCAGCAGCTTGCAAACTACCTTGCAAAAACTTCATACGATTCAATCGTATACGATTCGTCTCCCTCAAATTCGAGCTCTCTGATTCTTGTACTCTGACTCTCTCCTTATTACACGACGAAAGTCCGATTTGTCTTTTTTGGTCAATGGCAGAATACTTGAATGCCTCCGAAATCTTTCTTTCATTTCCAGAATAATCTCTTTTTAGTGTCTGACGTGATGATATAACCGATATCGATGAGAGATATCTTGATGCAGACGAAATTTTCGAGGATGTCAACAATGGATACGATTTCCGTCTCATTAAAGGAGCATTTAACATATCATAGGGACTCTTTATTTTCTCGAATTTCAACGAATTTATATTGATTGCAACATTTCTATCGAACGAACCAGATATTTTCGATTTTTCAAGTGTATCGAAAATCTTTCCATTATCGGATACAGGTATATCAGATACAGATTTCGTTGTAATTTCTTCGTCATCGATGATCACATGTTTTGCTGTCCATAATTGATTATTGCATAGTGTTTTTTGTTTCACTGTTTCGTCTCTCAAATAGGAAGCTTTTGACGGGAAAGATTTATAATACCCATATTTCGTTTCGCGTGATTTTTCATCGCTCTCGTGTACATTAACATGATCATTAAATTTGTTGGATTTGTCGACACGATTTCTAATTTGTAATGCAGCAGACGTTTCCGATTTTGAAGTTGTCTTATCTAAGAGAGAATCAATTACCTCGTGGCTTGGTTTTGACTCGCGCTTGTTTAAAAATAGCTTCTGCTTTTGTTCGGTCCTATCGCTTTCTTTCGATCTTAGATTCACGAGCGATGTATCTGAAAGCGTTCTTAAATATTTGAAATTTGAATCTCCATTGCATTGTCCTGTCGAATTATTCGATGCGGTCGAAGTTTCTGATGACAGCGTTGTATTGTTTAAAGACGACAGACCAGTATCGATGTCGACTAAAGCAGGCAAGCTCGTACTGATTTGTGGGTTGCTGTAACTTCTTTGCAATAGCTTCCCCATTTCTGGATCGACCTCGAACTTCAAGTCGTTCATCGCGCATTCCGCGCCAGAAAATATGTAATCTTTTGGTACAAAGAACCGACTGTTCGAGATGTTGATGCCATACGCATTTCCGTTGGCGTTTTGAATACCGCGAATATTTTTCAACAAGGAACTCTTGGCCATCGCGTCTTTATCCGACATGTTTGTGACAGTAATATAAAGTTTCGGATAATCCTCCGCGATTATCGGCGATTTATCGGTCAGACTATGAGACTTGTCCGATTCAAAGTTATTCAGATTTGAATAATACCTTGAAGATTCGTTCCTCGAGATTTTTGTTTGTCTCGGATTCTCATTTGCTAAATGCGCATCCGTTTCATTTGGAATACATTCGGTGCGCCGATTGCCGATACGAAAAGCGGGACAGACTTCAATCTCCTCGCCAGAAATGAGTTTATCCTCTAATTTGATAGCCTTTTTGGTCTCTGACGCAGTGTCCGCGATAGCCAGGCTACTATCCGGCAAACCGAGTCTATTTTGATATGGAGAAGCGATGGCATTAACGTCCTCAGGCCTTAGTTTATGTAAGTCCTGGCCGTTTGTTGTCGTTTTACTGGATACGCTGTTTCGTAACGAATGTTTTTTCGGATCGTAACGACTCTTTAATATTGTTCGACCGCGTTTTAATATAACGCTGGCCGTTTTCCGTTTACTCCCGTTAGCGATATCAAGTGTCTTGCAGCAACTCACTGCAGTGCTATCTAGTACGCAGTCCAGATTAAGGAAATAGGAACAATTACGAAATTAATAGAAGTATCTCTCGATAACTATGTAAAAGATATTAAATGAAAAAAGGAGAAGAATTAACGTTCACTAACAAATTTGTTTTCATTCATAAAAAAATATCTTTTCTTATGATATTTATATATTATAGTAAAATTTTAGTATTTTTTCTTTCTTTTTTCAGAAAAAATAATTTATGTATTAGAATATTTATATATTCTATGCAAAATATCACGCATTTGCTATTGTGCTACCGATATATATGAAACAGTCTTTTAAATCTTCATAATATATTATCACATAAGTTTCTGCTTCAAAATATAAATCGGCCGTTTTATTTACCTTTGTTAAGTTTATCGAGCTGTGCTTCCAGCGATCTGAGTTTATCCCTCTGCGCCTTGTTCTCCATGACTACGCGTTCAAGCTCACTCTGGGCCTCAGTCTTGAAGTCATTGGCAACTCGCACGGTCATTAGCAAATCGGTCTGGAATTGCTCCCATTCTGCGCTCTCCTCCTGCCTCAGCTTGCGCTCGTCAGCTAACGCGCGCTCCAACTCGTACTGTCGCGTTTGCGCCTCGCGTTCCCTTCGCTGTCCCTCGCTTAACGCTGCCTTTAGCTCCCGTTTGTCTTCCAGATGCCGTTGGCACTGCGCTTGCAATTCTGCCAATGAGTCCCGAACAAGTTGCAGTTCCGTGCTCACGGATAGCCGCTCATCTTTCAGCTGATTCAGTCTGTATTCCAAGTCATCTATAGCGGATTTCGCGTTGTTTCGAGCTACCTGAAAGTTTATTTAGAAATAACTCTCTTTATTTGTTTCTAATATGAATATTAATGTCCTTTTTTACGTTTTCATAGTTATTGTTAAAAAAAAAACTACTTTTTTGATAAATAATTGGAAAGCTTCAAACTTATGACTATGTTACATACACACACACACACACACACACACACATAAAAGCTTCAAACTTATGACTACGTTACATACACATATAGAGTAAACATACTTTATATTCTTCCTGAAGCTGCGAGTATTGATCCCTTAGTCGATCGTGGTCGCAATGGGAACGTGCTAACTGTTCCTGAAGTGCCGCCGCCTGCGTCTCTAATGTATCCTTTTCTCGTCTGGCCGCATCCAGTAATTCATCCGCTTCACTCTTGTTCTCCAGCTGCCTCGATTGTTCCAGCTCCTCAATCTTTGCTCGCGCATTCTCCAATAGAGTCGCTAATCTACTGATTTCTATACTGCGATTTGCACCTTCCTGCCTAGCTTCTATCAACTCTATGTCTAGCTGTTTCCGTTCGGTATTCGCGGCGTCCACTGATGCTTCCAATAATTCGAGGCATTTCGTCAAACGTTCCGTCTCAGCCGCACTAGCGTCAGCAGTCGCTCTTAGATTTTTCAACTCGCTAGTCAATTCTTCCTGCTTTTGAAGCAGAGCCTCTCGTTCCTCTTGTGCACTCTGTAACCATCATGTAAATAATTAATAACTAATCAGTATATCGCATTATATATAAATACACTCACTTTTAAAAGATCTACTAGTTTCTGTTCCCTTTCTGTATTGTAGCCTTTGGATGCTTCCTGTGGCTGTTCATCCCTTAAAAGCAACTCTTGTAAAGTATCGACCTTAGATCGAGAGTCTTCTAGCTTCTCCGTCTGACGACATAGTGACTCCAAAAGAACTGTCTTCTCTTCAGTTAGTCTTTCATTATCCGCTTGCAACTCTGTTAGTTGCGTCTGTATAATCATTAATCATTAATTTGTTAGAGGCTAATATCTCCCATGCAATTTCAATAATACTCTTTTCAGCATTAATAAATAAAAGCAAACCTGTAAGTCGCTTAATTCTTGAATAGTTGCCTGCAATTCTTCATTTGTAGAATAATGTGTTTCCTCCATTTGTAAAATTCTGTCCTGCAAACATGCAACCGAAACCTCTGACATTGAGCTGGAGGAATGCTTGTCCCAGTCTGGCGTGGTACACTGAGCTCCTTCCTGAGGTACATTGGTATTGTTTGCAGAACCATCTTCTTGAGGGATGGCGATAGAGGCTGGTGCAGAATTGTGAAGTCTTGAAGCATCTAGTAACAGCTGTTGTTTCTCCGAATCTGATAGCGGAGAATGTGCTACATCCCTAAGACGAGCACGAAGGACTTCGTTTTCTTCAGTAAGACGTTCTAGCTCCAGGCTATGCTGCTCCTATTCATTAAAGCAACAAATATATGCAAATCAGTATCTCATAAACACTAAATAATAGAACACACACACATGCAGTTTAAGAAGATAAAAATATCATATGTAAAGCAGAACATATCTTAAATAAAAAATATTAGCATCGTTTTAGCTCTCTATAATTATTTAATTAAAACGGCTCTATTATAAATATTTGATAGTTATATTTAAGTCATAGTCTACACACACATAAAAGCCACAATATGATCATGTAATATTCCAGACTAGAGAGTTTGTATATATAAAATCACGATATAAAAAAATATTCTAAAAAAAGTCGTGAAAACACGGCTACGTCACAATCATAACATTCGTCTTGTTTGGGAAACAAGAGTTCGAGCGAGCGACGCTTCGGTATGACGTCTCATAACCGTCGCGGTCCTGGCGAGGGGGCTGAAGGGAGGGGGCGAAGAGCGATTCGGTACCGGATTCGAGGTTAGAATTTATGCGAACGATCGCGCCGGCAAATCGGAGCTCACGGTCACGAGTAACAAAGACACCGCGATATTTACTGCGTACTTTAGAACGAGCGGGCTTTACCGTGGGCGACGAGAAGCAACGCTTCTTCATATCGGATTCGCTCGGTTTCCCCGGCTCTCTTCTCCTCTACTACTTCCTACGTAAACTCGTAAACATCCCCGATCCCCGCCGCGTTCTACGCCCTCTGGCTCCGTCTTCGTCCAAGCGAAAATCACCTCTCTCTTTTTCTTTTTGTCTAATACTCTAACAGTTACACGAGTTCTAAAGGAACTGAAAAAAAAAAACCGATACAATTTCCGACGTTGCACAGAAATCCGAAAATGATCCCTTCATTTATACGCGACGACGTAAATGCGATTATTGATGTAAATCTTCCATTTTTCTGCGCGACGTCGAGATTTGAATGCACCGAGATTATAACGGAAAGGATTTTATAATCCTTGTGTGAATAACGATAAGATAGGAGGTGGGGAAGGAATAGCAGCAAGAAGAGGGCTTGAATTCATTCCGAACAGCAATTGCGAGAATGTAACGATTGTGGAAGCAAATAAAATTATAAAGATATGCAGATGAAAAGAAGCCGAAATAATAATAGGATGATTTTCATATTTGTATAATAGCAATAAAATCCTTGAAAAATGTTTACATTTAGAGAATAAATACGAGCTTCTTATATTAAATATTAAAAAATTGTGAAAGAAGATTAAAGTTTTCTATTAAAAAATATTTTTTCTACAAATATATATTTTAGAATACCCTGTAACGCGCTAGACTCATATTTAGTTGAGAATGGCAACATATGTTTTATTGGATCGATCTATTTAAGTGCAATTTAGATGCAAAGAGGATATTTTTATAGCCGCTCCTTCTCGATTGTACCTTACGTCGTCTTCCTTGTACGGTCGCAAAAACGCGAGGAAGAGAAGAGGGGACAGCGTGTAGGTATGCACGTGTGCATATTTAGGAGGGGAAGGAAAGAATTAATGCAAGGAGTCAACTGGAGATGAATTAGAATAACACCGCGTTGCAATGTAATTTATTCATCGAGTGTATTTTGCGACGCAATCGTTAAAACGTTTTGCATTCGAATCATCAATATCTCTTAGCTGATATACATAATAGCTGATATAATGTGATCTTTACAGCTTACTGTAAAGATGCAAAATATAATTTTATTCGAATAATTTCGGTTATTTACAAATCAATAATTTAATTTTATAATTGCATTAAGATGATTTTAAACCAAATCATATTAATAAAAGATCGATCAATGTTATCTATTACTATAAATGAAAGAGTTAAAATTATAGTAAATTTTTTAATTTCTTTGTTTAAAATCCACGCGTTTTGCGCATTATTATATATTATATCAATCGTATAAAATTACAATAAAGAATTTCTATCTGCGCGCATCTAGATAAACGCATCCGAAATAGCTACAGTTGGCTCCAACGCGCGAAATGAGGAGAAGGTCACAGACGAAATATTATTTGTCACAAACACCGAATTGTGGAAACGGCTGTAACGATGTCTTTATTTATATGAGTCGACTTTTAACTTCTAATAATGACAAGAAACTCTATAAATTTTGTTATGATCAAAACAAATTTAAATTATTTAAATACAGAATGTTGGAAAAGTAAAAGCTTATAAAATATATATATATATTATATGTATAATTGTATACAATAAGACATTTTTCTGATTGCATTGTATCCTCGATCGTTCGAAAAATAATAATAATTTTAATTTTCATGAAAAAGATAGCAAGAGTGATTAAGAAGAAATATGAAGAAATTACACATATACAGATTGATTCAGGTGATTCGATATCGAGAGAGATACGATCATAATAAAAGATCGTACAAGCGCGAGTAAAATCTCTCGAAGAAACCAAGAATAGTCATCGTGCATATCGATAACCAGGATAGATTGTATAAATATTAAATTAATAATAAATATAAAAATTCCTGATATGATTATGATGATCAAATTTGCAGATATCACGTATGTTATTATAAAAGTCCGAATCTCACACCGAGAGAGTCGTTTTTTAATATATAAAATAATCGTCTTTTAATATGAAATTAATATGAAAATTATTTCCCGACCTTAGTTCGACAAATAGTGAACCTGCCGGGAGGCTTACCTTGAGGGAGACGAGCTCGACACGCAACTCGCGCAGATTATGAGCATCGGACACCGCGTCGTGCAGGTTCGCCTCGAGACGCGCGCGATCCTTGCGTAGGGCCTCGATCTCGCGCTCCAGCTCCTGCATCCTGGAGGCCTTGGCGGGGCCCTTGGATGCCGCCGTCGTCGCCTTGGATCTGGCCGGCTCCTTGCCGCCCAGGGAGCCGGCCCAGTTGTTCCCGGTCGACGGAACGTCGCTCTTCGCCTCCAGCGAGGACGCGCTCGACGCCTGGCGCAGCGGCGCCGATTGCTGCTGCGCCGACTGCTGGCTGGGCTGTCCTCTGCGAAACAGCGATTTGAACTTCATCATGGTCACTCGACTGATCACCGCGTATCTCAAACAATTGTTTCTCGTAAACGAGAGAGGAAGTCCGAGGGAAACGTAAGCGGGATGATTCTTTTTTATCCGAATCTCGTCGACGAGGAGAAGCGACTAGGCAGCCTGCGACCTGGAACGACCCTCGCTGTCAACGGACGATGACATCGTCCGTTGTTCCCGTTAGCGAACGCTTCGAGGACTCTGACGTGGAGGAGAATGAACGCGTCGGCAGGATTCCTATCATCTTGTCATCTGGTTACGATGAATGGATGTAATTGTTGTTAAGTCACGGATACGAATTGACGGTGACTATCGCAGGCGTTCGATAACCGTCTCCCGATTAGATTCTCGCGGAAGGACGCGAAGTGTCGGCGTGCGACGAGAGGTTCATCCTCGAGACTGAACGAGGAATCCTGATAGTGGTTTCGATTGTGTAACCATGTGTGAATTAATAGTATCTTTTAATAATATATTATATTTTTAAAGCGTCCTTTGAATGAATAGCTTTTCAATATCACGATTGTGTAAATAATATATTTTAGTTATCACTTCGCGAGATTATATTATGTGCAAAATTTGCGGTGAGATTTCTTCAAGTCTAAAATGCATCCGAGTTATGATGCACTCAAACTTATTGTTAGCCTTGCTTAGAAGGCTTTTATCGTTGATCCAGATAAGAATTAATCCGTATCCACACAATTAGTTTATTTGACGAGGACAATTGCGAAATCGCGTAATGAGAGTTTCTCGACTTTAAAACACGTTTAAATATCAATTTATCTTCAATGCGCTCGAGAGCGCAAAATTTATCAAAATAGAAATGAGTAATTTAATCGATATCTTTAAAATTAGTTTCTAAAAAACGACCCTGATATTCGAAAAAAATCAGAGTTTCACGATCTTTAAACTCGTTTAAGATTCGATTTTCAATGCGTTCGATAACACATAATTCACTATTGTCGATTTAGAGTCAATTAACCAATCTCAATAAATTCCTCAAAAGGCGACCGTGAAATTCATATCGAGAGTTGCTCGACCCACTCAAATTTCAACGCACTTTCAAAATGCGTTTAAGACACATAATCTTAAACTCAGTTCTTAAAAAATCGCTTAAGTATCTAATTTTTTACAGTTTCAATTCATTTTGTCTATGCGCGACAAATCTCAAAACGCACTCGTTAAATTCTCACATCGCTCACAAAATTTCGGTTCCATCTAAGAACGCATTCGGATGTATCTTCCGCGATGCATGCAACCTCCGGCGTCTCTAAATGCGCAAGCACAATAATTTTGACATCTGGAACTTCACCGAGTAACATCTTTAGCAGCGTTTTAAAGTCGGAACCTTCCGTTCGCTTCTGAAGCTGGTCATCTCCGGGACAAGGATCTCTCTCGTTCGTTCAGGACACACTGTGACAATGACGATGTTATACGACATGGACGAACAATCGCCGCATCGTGTGGCGAGTGCTCGTCGAGGAATTCGAAGATTCGTGCGTGAGCGAGCGGCCTCGAGCCACTTTCCTCGACGCGTCGAGAGTCCTCGCTTCGTCTTCCTCTACGGAGATGACCCGCGCCGGAGGCTGACGAGGAGCCTCGTCGTTGGTCGCGTCGCGCGGCGACCACTTGTTGCTATCCGTTTCGTTCCGATCACGGCGCGGAAGAACGACCGAGTGGCACTGACTCCTCAAGGATCCCCAAGGACGACCCAAGGCGCGACGGGCGGCCGAGGAATGTTCTCGAGAATAGAAATTCGGTTATCCCGAGCGCTGGGAACACCAGAAACGACGCATACCGTACGACGGTGCATCGAGTACTGAATCTGAATACGCGAGTCGACAGTCTTCCCCTCCCTCTTCCCTCTTTCCCCCCTATAATTCTACCTTGGTCCCCTCTTCGCCTTCCCGACCAAGGCTTTTCTTAGGCGGCCGCCTCGCTGGACCCCGAAGGGCCAACGAGTTGTAAATGTAACCAGAGGTCGTACTCAGGCCGCATTCGTCGGCCATTGAGGAATTCTCTTCATCGCAAATTCCCTCGTGATCCCTTGTGTCGCCTTTTAAAGAACATAATTATAGATTGCTTTAAACTTATCCGCTATTCAGACCAAGGATTATATACGCGTGCAGAATAGGTTCGACGGTCAAATTTAATTGAATTCCCCCCCCCCCCACAAAAAAAGAAAATCATTGGATAATGGTTTAAATTAAATATATATGTGCGTAATTAATGGTAAATATTTAAGATACAAAATGTAAATTTGTGCAGTCTATATTAACCGATGTAATCTCATTAGGATGGAACAAACAGATGTTCTTTATCAGAAATTAAAATTATTTTTTTCTCTATCAGAATTTAACGTTATACTCTTTTTGCACTTTATTTCGAATCGTTGAATTGTTAAAAAAAAAAAAAAAAAAAAAAAAAAAAAAAAATTGAAATTTTTGCTAACTATATGTTCCAAGTTAATAATCCATTATATAAAGTAAATTTAGAAGAATAATATTTTCTCGTTTATAATCTCGAAACTTTCATGCCTGAATATTTTTAAACAAAATATTACTTCAGTATTTGACAGCTGATCAGCTGTATGGGAATCGTCTATTACCGAACATCCTTGACGACCGATCTTTCAGAATTTCAAAATAAGATCCAGTGGAGCCAATGTTTGTAATAAATTCAATTGACATTTGCGAAATATCGACTTATTAAATTGATTGTCGGTATTGTGCTGTGCGTACGTAGGATACGGGAAGGGTTAAGGTAAGCCAATCGTGGTAATGGCAGATTAACGATCTTCTAGCGGCCGATTGCCCTTTGACGCGCTTCGATAACTCGGAATCGCATCGATTTTCGATCAGAGAAGGAAGAGAAAAAGAAAGAAAGGGAGAGAGATAATTACCCGGACGAGAGCTGATGGTATACGGGAGAGAGACAGCCATTGGGCTCTTGGGAACGGGTACGGGCCTCGTCGCCGTCGAAGATGGTACGACCGTGGAAGAGAAGGGAGGAGAGAAGCGGAGAGGAGAGCTGCTTAAGGAGGCCACACGGAATCCGCAGACGTCTCACCGGTCGACCAGTTTTCTCATACGGTCGACATATGGTATGTACCCGGTGGCTGAAAGGTCTTCTCGCCTCGCGATTTGAAGTAGATAGAAACAAGCAGTTTTCTTTGTACCTATTTACATTCTTTATTTTATTTGTACAATTATATTTATGTATAGATACTTTTTTTCATACCGAGAACTTGTATTTGTATCTGGATATACATTTGTGTGTGCTCAATTTTATTCGTATCTACTTTTTAAAATTATAATTTAAAATATAAAGTGGCTAAAATTCAATAAATAAATTTGTATAGATTGTGTAGATTTGTTCTAGAGATTTTTGTAATGCAAATATGTAATTGCATTCAAGTACCGATAATAAAGAAATTTTTACATCATCAGATGGAACTCCTCAAGGAGCAGGATGAAATGTGGCACGTTCGAGAGATCAAACCTAGCTGTTCGTCGCTCGTTGAACGATCGAATGACAAGCAGATACTATTATCAATTGTATTTGGTTCTTATTGATGTTGTAAAAGTATTTATGATACCGCTTGCGACTATCAGTGTTATTCCATGGTGCCACGAGTCTCCGAGCTTCTCGTCAAGATGATTTATAAATAAGAAATAAAATTAAATCGAAATTAATGTTCGGAGATGCGAGTCTAAATTTTCATGTTATAATTCAAATTCTCTCTTAAAATCTTCTATATATAAACACGATTGACAAAAAATGTGGACAAAATATTTAAAAATATTATTTCAAGAAGTTATTAATATTATTAACGCTGATTGACGCAAATATTTCAACTGCGCACAATTTCCACGAAAATTTAAATTTTTAATTTAGCACAAATTCATACTTTATAAAAATTCATCCCTAATTTGTATAAAATTGTGGAAAATAAATATATTTTAACATTAAAAGTTTAATGCGGTTCGACAAGAGGGAGAAAGGAATCGAAAGCAAGATGACGCATGCTTCGCGATTGCATCGTGATGTGCGGTAAAATCGTTCGTCCGTAACGATGGGGCCCCCGCGTCGGGCCCCTAGCACGGATGCACATTCGCACGTGCACCAAACCTCCGCGCCCGGGGCAAACCGGTATGCGTTTTTCCGACCGACGGAAATACGACACTCCTCGACGACGATCCCTCGAGCTCTCGTCAGCTGGTATATGAGCCGCTGGACGGAATGGTGCTATAATAATCGCGAGTAAAAATGCGAGCACGAGTAGCATACACTTTCCCGCATAATCTCTCCACACCGTAAAACTTTAGATTTCTCGCTCTTTTTGCCAGAATATCATACATTTAAAAAGGAAGAAAATAGGAATATGAGCTGCAAATTTTTAAATCGTTATAATGTGTGAACACGCTTAACTCTCTTCAGAAAAATATAAAATTATGTCACGATAATGATATATTTTTCAATATCAAAATGTAGATATAATATAAATGTAGTCACACAATTATTCGCTTAATTTTATAAATTGAAAATATAATATCAAACTTTTCCAAGCTTTTCTTTTTTACTTTCACGAATTATATTATGTTCCTTACAATGGATTGGATATGACTTATATTACTCAATGGCTCGTATATTCGCGTGAGAATTGGAGAAAAATTGTCTAAGGATATTTTATGCGGCCATACATCGATCGTAATCTAAGTAGACGGATAACAGCGGCACATACGATAGTTCCTTGCGCGAATAGGCACAGTATCAATTTTCATGCACGTGGCGAGGCAATAAGTCCTCGCGACGACGTCATCGTCCAGAGGACGAAGTGATAGAGCCGGACATGAAGCTCCGAGATCGGAGAGATAATGCAGAACAGAGACGGCACTGTGCCCTGGTGCGGTATCCGCGACCGTTTCTTGAGATTCCGTTACTACAAGTACCGATAGAAATTTTCGCCGGATTGTCTCTTAGAATGAAACGGTATTTTACTCAATTATTAACGAAATATAATTTTTTCCCTTTCGTTGTTTTATAAAGTTGGAAGATTTGTGTGTGTGCACGTAATTTCTATCAATAAAAATGAATGACTCGACAAAATAAAATTTTCACTTTCTATATTACAGTTTTACCTCTTTATATTTTGTCTAACTTTGAAATTAAAAAAAAATTCCATCAGAATTACGTGATAAACAGATAAAAATCTTATCGAGGGGAATGAAAGTTATTTGGATTAAATTTATTGCACCGTTTTGTTTCCCATTATATGTCGTTTTTTACGGATATCAATGAATCCATAATCGGAGAACATTGCTGACTGAAAAAAAAAAAAAAGACGACTCACCGCCTCGAAATTTACAGATCTGTTTATTAATCATTATTCATTCAGCCATTAATATTTCAACATCGCATCATAGTGATAAGTAAGCAGTTATTAGCGCGCATACCGAAGCCGAAGACACAAGACTCTGCGATACGATTTAAATTTCTTGCAGAGCATGCGCGATATACATATCGTCGTCGAATTCGATGAGTGCCGTCTCAAGGCAATTTTATATTACGTGATCGTCGAGATAAAAATGTTTATCGCGTCTCTCTTGGATCACGTGGCTCACCTGAGAGTAAATATATTTGCATACTAAATCGACGTTGTTAATTTAAGCGCGTTTTAGATTCAACATTTTCACAGTTCTTGACTAATAATCAGATTTATAGTGTATTTAATTTTGCGGCGAGGATATGTTAATTAAATTATATTTATCTTGTAAAAAAATTAAATCGTATTTAGATGCAATCGTAAAAGTATATTTTAAGTGATATATTTCACAATATTTTATTTCGTATTTCGAAAAATATCGCGCTATTATTTTTTTACTCGAATTAACGATTGATTCATTGTGCTCCATTACACATTTATTTTGAATTGCAAGGCTATTACAATTATCGCGACGTTCCGATGAAATTCTGAGGAAAGATGAAATTCTATTCTATTTTCAAACATTATCAGAGATATCCGATACAAGCGAATACTTGAAAAAAGAAAAGAACGGCTCTGCTTTATCGAACTCTGTCTCGGGTTCGCTTAAAGTATGTACCTTTATCTCCCGTGAACGAGACATAAGTAGATATCCTTATCACAAGGTGTAGTGTACAAACCGGCCGTATTCGTATCGGCCACTGACGTCACTCTGTCTATAAAGGTGTTTCTGGTCGGGAAGAGATAAATATTTTTTCGTTGTCGAGTTGCGCTTTAAAGTTATGCAACTGTCATAATCATGAGAGAGAAAGTGACTGCGGAGAACGATGAGAAAATAAAAGGGATCCTATAAAGAATGTTCTCTTCATCGAGGGAAGAAAAATACGCTGCTTGAGAATGAAAAAAGTAAAATTTCGAACGAGATAAACGAGAGAAAAAAATCCGAAATACAATGACAAGAACGTGGAAGGAAAACACAGAGACGGCTTATTTATTTATTACTGTGTAAACACGTTTATCAGCGCAGCCATTTGTGCAAATAAATATTGTAATAGTCATATTTCGCGTCGAGAGAAACCATGCTCGGAAACATCTGTCATTCTTCTGTCGGAGACTCTACAGCTGATAGCTGTGCACTGATAGCTTTTCCTCCCGCTTTTATCTTTTCATCCCTGATTTTTATCGGAAATTTCTTATACATGCAGCAATACAATGATCTACCGAACTCGTTCTATGAGACTCGAAATTCGTTTCGATCGACCAAGTAAGGCTGTCGCGGTTGGAAACGTGGCGATAAATCCGGGAGCGTATCTTTTGAGAGCAATGACGTCAATCTCGCATACTCTTCTCTCATTGTTTCTTTCTCGCTCGGACACGAGAGAAGTCAATTGCCTCTCTGCCCTTCTTCGGAGACCCTTTCGTTTAGAAGCCGCTCGCTCGTTTCCAAGCGCGCTTTACAAAGCAACGGAGGCGACCGTTTAATCGTCACCGCTCAACAGTGGCTGCTCTGTGTTGAGATCCCCGTCTCTGGTTCGCGACAAAACCAAGGGACAGCGTTTAAACGCTCGATACATCACCGACCGTGCCACGTTCTTACCGCGTTTTTAAATTGAGTGCAGATGCCGGCAGAATAATGAACCTCTTAAAAAAAAATCGTTATGTTACACGATCACTTTTTAGTTTCCCATCATATATTTTTCATCGATTATTCTAAGGTAAATAATTCGATTACAAGTACGATAGATATAAATTTGTCTTTTATTTTCAAAATTAATTTTTCACAAAGTTAAAAAAACATTATTCAAATACAATGCCAGAATCCGAAGATTGACGAGATTGTCTGATATCTCGCCTGAGAAGAGCAAGAGTTAAAATAATTTTAAAAAATATAACGAATTTTTTATATAATTATATTTCGCGATTTGACACAAGAAACTGCAAATGCATAAGACTTTCCGATGAAATAAACGCAGTTGGTATTTCAACTATTGTAATAATTCAGATATGTTGCGCTCTGTCGAGAACAATGCGATCGCGTCACACGTTACGTTAAAAAGTGAATTTCTATCTCGCAAGATCGCTTTCGTGAGAAAAATCAGGTTATCCGCAAACTTTTACAAATTTATTCGCGATGTATCTTCTCTCTCGCGATTTTACGCGACTCGGCGCAAATGCGGTGAGCGCACCCCGGCGCGCGTCGCGCCGCCCATTGACTTTTGATTCACTGGGTATGTGGGTCGGTACCAAGTGCCGCTCTCATTGCCAGAGAGTGGGTCGTTGGCTAGTGATGGGCCTGAGACCCACGCGTATACCGGCATATCGATACCTAAGTGTTGGCGAATATCCGAAGGCGCGAGTTGTTCGGCAAAGATTTATACGATGCAGTATGCGCGTTACAGATATAATATTAAATTTGTGCACGATCGAAATAAACAAAGCAAGAGTGTAAAAATCAAATAAACGCGCATGGAAAGATACTCTCGATCTTTATCGAATTAAAAGAAGCTCTGCACTACTGCGAATGTTTAAGGTTCTCAGAAGCAGATGTGTAAAATATAAAGTCATGAACGATAAAATCGCAAATTAGCTTCATTTTTTAACACTTGTCAGCGTATAAAACGCTAAATAACGTTCCCGGCTTTGAGAGTCCTCGAGTTCATAAGTAACTTTTCAAGGGCCCATCGACGATGCTTCGCATTGAACTCAAGTTTGAGATACAAACAGATCCATCCAATTCTTTTGCGACTTTCAATCATCCGTTATATCGAAACAATATCCCAAAAATTTTAATTTAATTGTGACATATATTTATTTATTGTTATATATCACACGTATTTGCATTTATTTCTCATAAAATAGTTAAAAATTATGTACTCTTTTTTGACGAAGTTATTACGGACTTTGCAGTAAGGAAATATTTTAAAAGAAAGTTGCTATAGATGCAGCTTCGATAAAACAAATAATCAGGATATTATTGTAGCCTCGAGAATTTTAAACTAGTTTAAACCGCACGGTATTATATATGAAGATAATAATTCGCCTCCTTTTATCCGCGAGCGATATTTCGAAAGATTCGCGAAATCCAGCCACAGAAAAACGGGAAATGAGAGAAAGTGAGCGCACGAATGCGAGTCGCGCGAGACACAAAAGCATCAAGAAAATCCCGATATCAGTTGTTCAATGTTGTTAACACTACAATATACAAATTAATAGTTCTTCTTGAACAATTTTTGATAGGCTGTGTATTTATAAATTTTTATTCTCTCTGCATGAATAAGTTTCGAACTTTTATGTACCACATGGTACTAATTAAGTAAAAATACGAAAAATTAATATTATAAAAAGTTAAACTGTTTTTAACAGTTTTTCCTCAAATTTTCCTTCGTTCATCAATTTATAAATATATTCCGCTTTTTCATATTTTTAATTATAGATCTCTTTTGGTTTTATTATCCTTTGCAAATCACAGAATTCAATAAACGCGCATAAAACTTCTACATTTCTACGTCACCTTATATATATTTTATTACGTCGTTAATTATCGCTGTATGACTTTCGAAACTCGTTTTAGAAAATGACGATTTATTCATTTGCAGCAAAAAATGATTTATTTATATCTAAGGTAACGGCACAGTTCGCTGGATTAAAGTTATAAATCAATAATGAAAAAGCGACTGGTTTGACGTGGCTGGATATATTTTCGGCGGAAGATCGATCTATCGATTATGCGTCAAAAACAGGCGGCGCAAATTAAACGCGATTAGTTGCGCGTCGAGCGACTGCTTTTTCATGCCATATACAATATCTGATATACATAAACCGAGGCCGACGAAAAATCGGATGTAAACGTATCAAGATTAAAGAAAGAGAGAAAAAAAGTCGTAGCATTCACTTCGAGATAAAAATTCATAGACACGGAAATACTGTACCAGATACATATATCGAGGTCAACCAGAGAACGCGCATACATAAGAATCAGGAATGCTGTATATAAATACATGTTAATATTATATTTTATCTCGCTAAAATATTAAAAAAAAAATAAGAAGATATAAAATAAAGAAAAATATAATAACTTATATTACATCAAAAAAATTAATAATTAATCGCGCATATATGATAGAAAAATATCGATCGCGTATTTCGCGAAAATTCGCCTGTACGCAAATCATTGTGTCTGTCGTTACCTTAGAAATAAATATCGCGTATCTCGCCGAGATACATACATATCAAGATCGCGGTCGAGCATTCGGTGACGCGGCGGCGATCTCGACGACGTCCCCGCGGAGGAAGAATCGAGATACCCGGGGATATATATCCTCAATACCATTCGTACAGCGCGTGGCATCGAGAAATCGATGGGGAAGAAAGGAGCGCGAAGCCCGGGGCCGGGTCGTCGAACCCGGTTCGCGCGAACTAACGACGAACGGACGCATCTCGCGTGCGACGCTTTTTTCCTCTCTCTTCCTCTCTCGTTTTTTCATTCTCTTATTTTTTATTTTATTTTACAAACGAGGCGCATGCAAGGGATCATGCTTGAGGACTTACTTTAGCCGCTGATTCGTCGGGTTCGTCGCCTTGTCTCCTCGAACGACGACGGTGCGCTCGACTTTCTTACTCGCCGCCGGCCTTCTCGCGCTGAAGAGCGACGCGACCGCGTCCCTTTTTCGCCCCGCAGTCGGCGCTGATCTCGTTGGTGTCGGTGCCGCTGCAGTTGCTGCTGGCTCCGCGGGTTTTGCCCTGAAATCCGCATTAATTAAAGATTGACATATCTTTTTTCTTAATTGACGGAGGCATTGACCGCAGCGAGACTAATTCGCCGAATCGCGCGATGCGCTCTCATTCTGTCCATTTTGGAAATGGACCGCAATTGTAAAGACGCCGCGTCCGAGGCGCCGGATTAATATTAATTCGTTAGATATTCTATGTGTGGCATATATTATCTCGCAAAAAAATGTATTATGTATTAACAAGCAATTGATATATTATAGACGACGTTTATCACAGGAATTAATAAATTATGCAAACCAATGATAAAAATATAAAAGAATAATCGTGTTCAAACGACTCGATGATATGTCGCCTGTTTGTTAATAATATGTATTTCGCGAGATTTATGCATTGAAAATCTACTGTGCGTCTAATTCACGTAGTATCATACAGATATATAATATATATATACATAGTATCATACAATATATATAATATCAGAGTGAAGCTGATATTTTATATATATATCTCACACATACACACACACACACACACACACATATATAAGCAAACATATATAGATATAAATACATTACATCTCGTTATAACTTCTCAAACAATTTGCGAGAAGGACAGGATATTTATTCGACAAAAATCTTCTCGTACTTGATAAATTCCTAACGCGCTATATGTAAACAATAGTACGGCCTTGACCTTGTTCATTCATACGGCGACACTCGAGCGAGTAGGTATAGTGGCGTAAGTCGCTCCACATCTATCATCGTATTATTTTTCGAAGCGTGATCATTCTTTCTTATTTTTATCATCGGCTTGCTTAATCGATTAATTTTAGAATCTGTACTTTATATTCGCGATGTTTTATTAGTGATCGAAAATGATAATCGATTTCACTCTGATATTACACGATACTATGCGAATCGCGAGTTAATATGATAAATCGTCAGGAAAGATATAATTGAAATTAGCGTTGCAAAAGCATAATAGATTTTCAAAATAAATCTCGTAAAATACGTATTATTAACAAACAGGCGGCATATCATACGAATCATTTGTCACAAAAATTAATCGAGTATGCGAATCGATGATAACAATATTAAAGAACAATCGCGTTTCAAAATATAATACGACGATAGACGCAATTATTTCATAGGTATTTTGCGCGATATATTCATTTGAAATAGAAATTGAAGTGGCAGGATATGAATTATAAATTATTGTTTCATTATGATATTGACGATAATTATTTCTTTAAATATATTTAGAGAGAAAAAATATGATAAATCGTCAGGAAAGATATAATTGAAATTAGCGTTGCAAAAGCATAATAGATTTTCAATGCGTAAATCTCGTAAAATACGTATTATTAACAAACAGGCGGCATATCATACGAATCATTTGTCACAAAAATTAATCGAGTATGCGAATCGATGATAACAATATTAAAGAACAATCGCGTTTCAAAATATAATACGACGATAGACGCAATTATTTCATAGGTATTTTGCGCGATATATTCATTTGAAATAGAAATTGAAGTGGCAGGATATGAATTATAAATTATTGTTTCATTATGATATTGACGATAATTATTTCTTTAAATATATTTAGAGAGAAAAAGAGATTCAAATATATTCTATCTCGTGCTTTGAATATTTCATCGATTTACATGTAATTTGCTAATGATTTTTGAATTAAGAATTATCAGTAATAAATGAATCGTAAAATCGAGTGACAAAAAGAATCAAGAGTCGTGATTCAACATCGATTATTAAATGATTAGCTAAAAAACCAAGGGACATACGTGCAAAATATTCCCCATTATATATTCATTGTGTCAAATATTTCGTGGTGATAAGCGTCACCCGTTATTCGACGCTAATGTTTTACTACGCGACGTATAGTGCCGATAGCGTGTATATATTAACAATAGCGCTGATCTTGACCTTGCTTCACAGTGACACTCGAACGAGGTAGTAATGTAAATCGCGCTCCGCATCGGCGTATTATCTTCCAAAACGCGATCATTCTCTAATTTTTATCATCGGCTCGCGTAATTGATTAATCTCTACGATAAACGATTCGTATGATATATCGACTGCTTGTTAATACAATAATACGTATTTCGCGAGATTTTATATCGAAAATCTACTGTGCTTTTGCAATACCAATAACAATTATATACTTTCTGACAGTTTATTGTGTGATTAACTCGCGCCACGACACACATTTAATTAATACAATCATTATTATAATCCTATTTTTAATATTTTAATATAAATCGCGTATCGCATAAATACATTTTATTGTACATCGTTGTAATTTCTCAAAATGTATTTTTCGAGATTTATTCGATCAAAATCAAGTCGTGAAAATAATTGATAAGCATAACTATATTTTCGAATATTGAAATCTGCGGATATCTATTTTAAATTTAAATTTAATTTCTTTTATTCGCTCTTAACTTATGTTAACCTAATGTAAAATATATATAAAATTATTTTAAAAGATGCTGATATATACTATTCATTAGCGATAAAGATATTGTTGCAATGAGTGTCGCCAAATGAATTATCAAGTGGATCATAGTTTTCGCGTTGCTTTTTCATCTCAATATAATAAAATTTGCGCATCGTAATTAATCGAGAATGCCGTGAAAAGTGTCGCGCGATCGTTACATATTTTGCTAATCAAAGCTAAACATATTTTGGCGTGTGTGTCATAAAGAAGCATCAATGGATGAAAAGAAGAGGAGGAGGAGGAGGAGGAGGAGAAGGAGGAAAAAACTTGGATATAGGCGTCGGACGATGGCGAAGGTGAGTAATTTATAAATTATTTATTATTTGTAAAATCGTTCGTTTAAAATTAATGACTCCGCAGTAGGTAATCCTAAATTATCGTGTAACATAATGCATATAAAAAATATTTAAACATTATTTTTCTATAGAGATTCATAATTCTATATATTATTTTTATATAAGAATTATAGAATTTTATTATATTTTTCAAAAGTTTATTTAAATAAAAACCTTTTTTTGTGTGGAAATTTATTTTATTAAATGTCTAAAAGCAAGAGAGAAAAATAAAAATGTTTGTGCTTAATAATTAGATTTTTAAATATTAATTATTTTGGCTACTCTGCTTTATGTTACATATAATTTATAATATATACAATTCTTTAAAAAATAATAGAAAAAAAAATTAGACAGTTCCAACCATATATGTAGCTGACTTGTTTCTGTGTCAACATATTTAAGATTGTATCGCTTTCATAACATATATTCGCGCCTACGAATAACGAAGAATATAAATGACATAAACAATCGATGTGCAATCCGTAATATCGTTGCATAATAAAAAATCGGAGGCGGTGAACAACCGCCTATTCGCCCGCACGTTCGATAATGATCGGTCCAGCATAAACGCGGGAAAGCCGTTGAATTTCTAGTTACGCAAGGAATCAATAGGATATGTATTACGTAATGCTCGCGCGCGTATTAACGTAACGCGATTGCCGAGAAGTGCGTGTACGATGCAGGTGATTAACGGGGAAGGGAATTGCGTAACGCACGTGTGCGTGCGCGCCGTTAACATTTCCCCCGCGGAAATAATTAAGAGAGACGGTGGCAGTCGGTTTCACGCACCAACGCTAATTTCGTTATCGCGTCTTCTCGGCGGCTAAGTTATAATCGGGAAAATAACGCGCGGAGGAAGATGTCTCGTCGAAGGTTGCATAATGACCTCGATGCCGGAAAAATTTTTCATCATTTCAAAGTGAATACTATTCACTGATAAATATAGAAATATTATCATTAAAATATTAGAAAAAAAAATAAGAATTAAAGTAAAAGCTTTTATAAAATAATAAACGCGTTTACAAAAATTATATATATATTATATGCAGCAATGTAAAATGTGAATGTCTCTCAGATTGATAAATGTATATAATATTTTTATCATACACATATAAAATCATATAATCGTATATATTTGCGTGTGTTACGATAGAAATTAGTATAGTCGCATTTCTTTTCGCGTTAAACGAATTCTGTCGTTATCGTCGAAGATATCGTGGATCAAGATCGCGCGTTTGCAAAGGACCAGGGGTAAAGATCGAGGCGATCGAGAATCCGACGAGTTATACCGTATCCAGTATATCTCCGCCAGCTGATGAGGTCAGATCGCTAACCGTTGGTCAATGCCCTCTCGTCAGATCTATTTGTTGCGAACGAACGAACGAAAGAACGAACGAACGATCGATCGATCGATCGATCAATCGGTGGGCCCCGTAAAACAGATTGATTTCGTTTTAAGCGGCATTACTCGGCCGTAACCCGCACTCGGTTAACAATGCTCACCCGGCATTACGTAAATCATGAGCGATTTGTCGTGCCGCCGATAGAATCGAGTATTAAAATCGTAAGTCGTATTTCGTGTCAACAAAAAGATACACGTAGAGATATGCCAACCTTACTTTGAGAGAGAATTTATTTACAGGGAGCGAAAACAAATTGAAATATTTTAATTATTACATAAAATGGACAGAAATAATTAAATTAAATCTTTTTACAACAATATCAATAATTATAATTATCAACTAAATTATTATACACATATACACAAATATATATATATATATTTAGTTTAGTAAAAAACTCTCTTCTAAATTTTATTAAAATTTTATTATATGATATATTGTTTATTAAGGAACTAAATATATTTGCATAAATTAATATTTTAATTTTCCTTATAATTTTCGATATGTCAAAAATAAGTTCTCGCTTTTTCATCACGCGTGTGTGTTTTTCGATTATTATATAAATGAACGAAAATATAATGGGATTGAATCATCGCTCGCGTGCATTTGCATTAAAAGAGTTTACGTGCGCGTTTTCCGTCTTGTGCAATGAGTATCGCAGATAGAAAAGTATATTTTCTAGAAGACGGTCGTCTAGACCGGCTCGTAACACGCGTATGGACTCATTTATCTCGGTTACGTGACGTTCGCTCTCTCGTCTCCGAGAATCGGATTTTAAGTGATAAAACGCGACGTGAATTTATACGAGAACGTTCAGTAACTCTATCCATACGCGAAAGCGCTATGTTGCATTAACAGCATTACTAAGAGAAATGTGACACACCTTGTACCTACCTATTATTAATCTAATAAAGTTGCATGGTAATATTTTCAATAAAGAAATTTATATATAATTTTTACGGAAAGATTCGTTGGTTTGTTCACTTGGCACGAGAATTTCTGGATGCAAAAATTTTAATAGCTTATCACGAAAACGAAAATCTAAGAAAATAATAAAGCTACTTAATAATTTCTTTATCATAAAATATTGCAGATCTTTGAAAATAAAACAAACCAATATAGAAAAATACAAAAAAAAATTATGTGGTTTCTTAATAATATTTCAAAATGATTTTTATCAAAAATAAACATAAATAGTAAGCGAAGATAGATAAAAACAATAATTTTGAGGAGCCATAGGAAAACAATAAAAAAAGAAGGGAAGGGGACACCCGGGTTTGAACCGGGGACCTCTCGATCTGCAGTCGAATGCTCTACCACTGAGCTATATCCCCGATGAAGCTTCTCTTTTTAAATAACCTTTTTCAACGCTTCAACAGTCACAATGAAATTTTATAATAAATATTCATATAATTATCGTTATGTTAAACCAATGAGCAGATCTCCAATGTGTACATATAGTACAAAATAGAAAAGAGGAAAAAAAAAACATTTTGCAATAATAAAAATTTAGAATTTTGATTTAATGATATTATTACGATAAAATTTCATTGTAAAACATTATACATGTAAAATCTCGAAAAACTTTAACTAAAGTCTGCAAATTTTATACTTTCTAAAATGACATTCCACATATTTCCAATTAATATATATATATATATATGGTTGAAGACAATTTTCCCGCGCATTCAACAATAAAATCCGTCGACGAATGAAATGCGGTGCCAAATGGTTTATCGAGTCGCGATGCAGAATTCCCAGAAGCAAAAGTTAGGAGTCATCTGTGTAGTGGCAGGTGGATAACGGATTTCTTGGAAAAATAACCGGTTTCCCGACCCGTGACGTACAAGAATACCGTGCTACTATGTCGCATACATTACGATTATGATAATAAGCGATCTTATTACTACGCTATACGACGATGAAATTGCACGCCAGCGTCCTCTGCATCGCGTCTCGTTCACTACTAAGAATCGGTTACGATACGAGATCGATAATGCAGGACTTTGTAGAAACCGCATCGTATATTACATTCTCAAAACACATTTTGTAAAATATTAAAATAATAATAATTATCTTTCACATGTTGAATGCAGTTATAAAAATTGCTTGTCGCATCTAGATTTCGATTTATCCTTTTCGAAAAATTAAAATTTGAAGGAATCCAATTTATTATTTGCATCACAGCTGTTTATTGTTCAATATAATATATTTATTTATTTAGATTCTGAAATTTATATATAAGCTGCGTATAAATTTATAAGTACATATATACGCATTTCTGTACCGAATTATTCGTCGTGCTCGCCAAGCAATTTTTATTATAATTCTTATTACATATGTACTTACTGTTTTCCGCTGGATTTTTTCGTAATCGATAGGGTATTTTGCGTGGTCCGTTTAAACGGTGCCCGCCCGCCCGAACCCACGGACATCCCGCTTCGAGTCTGAAAAGAACGACATTTTTCAATGAATATCTGTTATTTGCGTGAGTTACTTTGCAATTATATGTTAAGCCTTAATCATAATTTTAATTAACGTTGGAAATCCTCCGACATAATATAAAATGTGATACAAATAAAACTTGGTAATTAAATTCACATATCGAGTTACAAAAATTGGTTTTCAAGAGACAAAATCTTCTGTATGCAATATTTGCATTTAATAAGCACAAAATCGTGTATCTTTATTGTATAAAGAACATTTGTAATGTGAATAAAAAGTAATAAGAAAAATAAAACAAATATATTTCTGCGCACTTTTATTTTAATAATTATCGAAAGTAGGAAGAAATTAAATATAAGAAAGATTCGACATTTTACGATCGATTTCCTGCAGAAAACTCGACAAGAAAATGATTAAAGAAAAAAAGTTGTTCATGCAGATAACGTAATCTTCGGCGCGATAATGTCCTCGCTGCAGAAAAAAAGAGAGATCGTGGAAATTATATTCCACAGAAATAAACAATCAGGGGTACGTTGGCAAAAACGCATTAATACGCATCGTTCCGCTCTATTTCGCGTACATCGCACCGCGGTAAAGGGGCGACAATTAAACCATGGGGTAGACCATTTTATTTATATATATATATATATATATATGTGTGTTGTAAAGTACCGGATTATCGAGTGCGCGGATGTGATTTTGTAATAAAAAAACAAGATCGTCGGGCTGGATCGCCGGTGCTTTCGCGCAAATTCAACTCGTTTCTCTTTCGCGATAATCAATGCGTGTATACGTGCGACACACGTGTAATTGTCCTGGACGAGTGTAAAGCAAAAAAAGAAATAATTATTAGTAGCCGCGCGCCAACTAATGTTTCCGTGACGCTCTGATTCAGCCATGATTTATATTATGATGGACGGATAAGTAATCGAACGCTGTAACGGTGACAGATATTGAACCAATTTATGTAATAGTTATCACATTTTGAATATTACATGTATAATAACTCTATCTTAATAATATATTACATGTTATAATAACTATCATAATTAACCTTTCCACGACAAGCTATTCTTGTTTTTTCTGTGTAAAGGTAAAATGGATTACCGGATTATATAAATTAATTTGTAATCATTTTTATTTGTAATAATTTAATAGCTGCTGGTTTTTTATAACGAAAAAGTTAATATAATAATTTTCACACATAATTTTTTAGTAATTATTCTTTCAATAATATCACGCCGGGCGCGACTTTTACTTCTCATTATAGTTTAAAGTATAATTAATATAATTCTTTGAATATTGTGTAATTTATTATAAAATGTATCTAATGTCTACGATATTGCACGAAAAGATGAAATAGATTTAATTTTATTAATCTTTTCGTAAAAGAATACTTCTCTTCTAGATAAGATAAAAATTGGATTATCACAGCAGAGATATCAGTTTTTTAAGCAAATTCAAATGTCTAGCAATAACTTAGCGGGAATCGAAGAATATCTACTTAATTTGTCGTATTTATTTACAAACTTATATAACATTGCATTTATAGATTTTTTTTTTGCAAGGAGGCTGTAAACTCTTCAATAGATGCGACTGTGAGCCATTATTTTATCTTTGCCTTATCTATCTTTTTCCCTTTATGTATCATTACATATTGTGTATCACATGATAAATAAGCTCGATGTTTTTAGTCAGCACGTAATTATATTTTTGAAAGAAATATAATCAAAGTATATATATTTATATATATAAAAAATATTTCTGGTGCATTATGTTACTCTTGTAGGAACTATATATTAAACATCTAAAAAGGATATACAAACATATGCGATATATGCGTAAGATATTACCGAATTCCCACCCAATGCATCTAGAAACTGCCGAATCATTTTCAGTAGTGGATGAAATTGCACATTGAATCACTGCCTTACACACTCTATACACACCATACACATTCTCACATTACACATGAAAAATTGTCAGTCTTTTCCAAACCCATTAAATCATTGTTAATACGGATGCACACTTCAGGCGTGCGAGATAATTAAATTAAATCAAATGCTTCTTTCGAGAGACGCTTTTAGATATTTTCTAAAGAATCGCCTTCGCGTTAACAGAAGCATCGACAAAAAAAAAAGATGTCGTCCAATCAGCGTGAATCATTGCAACGAAACTTTGTAATTTCAGCGTAACACCGGGAATCGCGTGCCGATTTGACAGAAATCATATGTTCGACACAAATTTGAGCAAATGAAAAACGTGCAAAATATATATTTCATAGCAAACGTAGATCTCGTGCTTCACCGACACCGCGATACTCGAGGAAGCTCGACCGAAGACTGACGGAATTCGAACCGGCAAGATAAGAATTAAGTTACCTGCGATAAGCTAGAAAATATCTAGAGGTAACTTTACGTGCACTTGCTGGCGAGC